>NW_009593860.1:27074-34406 GCF_000690535.1 Cariama cristata
TTGGAGAAGTCCATGGAGGACTGTCTGCCGTGGGAGGGACCCCAGGCTGGAGCAGGGGCAGAGGGTGAGGAGTCCTCCCCTGAGGAGGAAGGAGTGGCAGAGACAGCGTGTGATGAACTGACCCCATCCCCATTCCTCGTGAGGGGAGGAGGTAGAGAATTTGGGGGTGAAGTTGAGCCCAGGAAGGAGAGAAAGGTGGAGGGAAGGTGTCTTTAGATTTGGTTTTATTTCTTATTATCCTACTCTGATTGGACTCTCCACTGTCCAGCTGAGGATGGGGAGTGATAGGGCAGCTTGGTGGGCACCTGGCGTCCAGCCACGGTCAACTCACCACACTGGTATGGTTTTAATATGAGATTATACATATCTGAGTCTTTTGTTCTAGGCTTTAGGCTTGTAAACAAATGTATTGCTCAGTGTGCGTACTAAATATGAGCATTTCATCATAAATATCAGAAACTGTACTGGTAAAGTATATTAAGTGCAGTAAATAGAAGCCAAGCCTTCATCTGAGTACGATTCTGTGTCCACATGCAACAGTAATAATAACAGGTATTGGTTACTCTTGCAATTAAGTCATTTGCAGCAAAATCCACAGAAGCCATTAAGTATGTCAGCATCCCAACAGTAGTGTTTTGTATCCAGCTGTTTAAAGCTAGATTGTCACGTACATGCTAGGTCACAGTTGCAACAGGAGCATTATAGATATATTTCTTGTGCCCAATGTTTTGTGTTTACCGATAAAGATATCCATTGTATATCTACCGGCACTTGCAGCCATCCTACTAAACACAATGACTGTAATCGCAAAATACTTCTTCTTCTGGTATGAGTTATGATACAGTTGTGTGTAACCAGTGCAGCGACGGCCAGGTGTGTGCAAAAGTGCAGTCACTGCCTTGTCGTGGGGCAAACGGTACACTTTGTGCCACACACAGCTAATGCATGAGGTCCTCTTAGCCCAGCTGCTGAATCCAGCTGTGATTTGTACCTCGCCTCACTCCATTCAAAGACTACTCTTACGTTGCAGCAAAAGTTGGAACACTGCATTGCCATGTGAAACTCTCTCCACACTCATGAATTGGAATTAGCCGACTAAAAGAGTTAATGAATCGATAGTGAATTAACCAAATACATCAAACAGAAAAAAATGCTCTAAAAATCTGAAAAACTCCCTGTGTTTTGTTAAGGTCCCATCCCTACCCAAAGTTCTGCTTGCTGCATGAGTAAGTTTACTTAATCAAGATATAATCTAATTTATTTTGGTAATAGTGAAGACATGACAGCATGAACATCAGCCCAGGCTAACTGTTTCAGTAAGTCCTTTAGGTTCTTGGTATGTTCAAGGTTGCTCTTGCTACATCTTCACAGCTCTTGTTATCTAATCTAAGTTGCATATGTCTACCCATGCTGTTGACAAGTCTTCTGAAAGTATTGGAATTGTACCAAGAACTTAAAATAATCTCAAGCTAGCAAATGAAAAATTATGCGTTAAAGTCAAGCTTTCGTAATTCACTTTCACTGTGTAGTTTTTGATCTTCCTTAGGTAGAGACCATCTGTCATAGGTAAGGTATATTTGAAGCTGAAATATTTTGACAGGTATTTCTACTGACCTATGAAAGGATAGATTGAAGAAATGCTTGAAAAATACAAGGAATCAAACTGAGAAATATCTTCATTTCCACCTTTCAAAATTATATGGGGATACAAAAAGTCTTTGAACTTGAAATTGAAGATAATTAGGATATCAGGAACACTATAAAATTTAAACCTGGACTCAGATTACTTTTTCTTTTCAGTCAATTATCTAAAGATTTTATCAGACCAAATTTAGGCCCAATCTTTTCTAGAAGGCATAGAAACTATTTCCCATGCATGATTTGTCCTCTCTGCTCATCGAGAAAAAGGAGTACTTTCTGTCCTGTCAGGACACTTGTATATATAGATTCCAATGTACCTTATGATAGTATTTAATGCAAGATATTGTTTGTTGTATTTTGAAGAACAGCATAGAAACAACTTGTGCAGAGGAAGGCAGCTGAGCTAAACAGGGATCCCTACAGAGAATTCCAGACTGGAACAAAGCCTTTTTGTCATATTCCTTGACAGATGCATTCCTCCGTACAACTGTTCAATAGTTTTTTGAGAAACTGAATATATCTGCCATGAATCACCTGACAGCAGTACAAGGACACTCAGTTTATATCTTTGCTAAGATATGAACCTCTGCCCAACACATAATTATACACTATGTTGTAAAAATGTCAATTATATAAATAAAAATAAATACTGGGCAATTTTACAATTAGATCTTTCATTAAACACACAGTATGACAACATAATCAGCTCTTCATTTAATGGTTTGAAAAGTCATCATAGTCTAATTAATATGCTACAGTAATATCAACACACTGCTTGCTTTCTTGTTCTGTCACTGTTCTTGTCCAATCTTTTTTCAGTTAGGGATCTCAAAAAGCTGCCATATGCAGGCTCTTGCATATGATAGTATTTTGCATATGCCATATCATGCATATGCCATAAATCATATGCCAGCTTTGTCAGAATTATTTAATTCTTGTTATCAGTGAATTTCAGCGAAGTTCTGAAGGTAGTTTGGGAGCACTTGTATTAGTAAAGCCAAACACCTGCACTATTGTGTCTAAATGTTTTACCTTAGGATGTGGTTGCATTCACCCTGTTCTGTCAAATATGAATACACAGTTTAGCCTTTGCTCTCCAAGTCCTGAGAAAGCAGAAGAGACTGAAGTGGGTGGTGCTTTAGTCATGTGGTTAAGGTTCAGCTAGGAAAGTGTAATTAAAACAGCTGAAAAGAGTTTTAATGATTATCTAAGTCCAGGAGGGAAACTTGATAAATCCTTCCATTTTAGCAATGAATCCAAGCATTTAATGATCCCTGCCGGGAGAAATATGTTTGAAACAAAAAAATCAGCTCTCTCTTTAAATACCTTAGCAGATGGATATGTGCCTTTTAGATGGACAGAAATTTAAAAGAGAAAGTCAGAAAAGGGACCTCCTGTTCATTCTGAAAGCTGTGGTGTACAGCCAATTCTCCCATACACAATGCTTTGTGAGAAGATCATAATGATTGCAGTCATTAGCAACACACTGTTGAGTGCATGCTCTAGTTTTGATGAAATTGATACTGCATGACCTGCATGAGAAAAGTGACTTTTAAGTCAGGTGCACTTGAAAAGATAAATTATTTGACCCCTTAGAGTTATTAGCAGAGAGATGTTTGTAACTCACCAGATGATCCTTCAAAGAAGTGGCAAAAATATTTCTGTTTTTTTCCCCATCATCTTTGGTTCTTCAATGTAAGAGAACTTTAAACTATAAATTAATAAACTGTGGTTTGTGAAAGTAAATATTTTAGAAAGTGGAATGGTAAACAGCACCATCATAAAGAATTTTGTTACTGACTTATGACAACAACAGTATTCAGATGGCAAGGGGCTAATGCTGTTAAATCAATCTTCATTATAGTTGCAAGGAAAAATGATATAAAACAGTAATAAATCTGAATGTCCATAAGGGATATTTACTATGGAAATGTTTACTAAATAAAGATGGAAGTAAACCCAAAAAAGTGGAAAGTAACTCTAGTGAAAGCTGATGTTTTATACAAGCGATTACTGGTCATTACTGTGGCATATATTTTATAGTATTTTTCCTTGGAGAAATCGGGAAGGCAAAAAATTTTGAAAGCTTGGTTTTCTGCAGAAGCCCTGTTGAATATTCTGACAAAGGATCCATGAATATTTGGTCAATTGGGAGAGTTTCTGAATATATACTTTGTGAGTTGCAGTTCTCCAAGCTTTCTAGGAGCTAATCACTTTGAGAGGGCAAGACAGGGCACAGTGAAAGGACTAGATTGTCCATCAGCATTTTCAAAAGTGCTAAGAGGCCTCTAAAGAGATGACATTTGGCTTCTTAATATGCAGCTCGTGTGTTATCGCCAATCTGGTGACATACATGCCCCTAGAAAGATTAACAAGGTTTGCCAGATATGCTGCGAGGTAAAAATACATTGTCAGAACTTAACCGGGCTCGGAATGATGTCAAGTACAAATGCGCTCTTGAAGGATCCTTCTTAAAATCAGTCACAGTTAATTTGATGTTCTTAAACTTGTTTCTGCTATCTGTACTGAGAGGCATGTCAGTATTTCACCCTGCAGCATTTTCAAGGTGATTTGGACTGTTAAAAAGATGCAGCATGAGAGAGGTGCTTAATTATAAGTAAGTGCATGAACAAAGTGTGATATAAAGTAATAGAGTTAATAAAAGCATGGTGACTAACACAATAATAATAGCGATATGAGTTTGTGATCCATATCCAGTAGACTTCAGATATGGTTGATAGAGATCCTAAATTAGTTTTCTAATTAATTGTTTGGAAACAAAATATTTTCATTTTACTTTCCTACTACTTTTGCTTGATTGCCATGCTTTCATTTCAATTCCATGTTCCCACTTTTCTGCTCTATTTCGTCTTTGCAATAATTGCTTCTGCTTCTTTTCCTTTTGCTTCTTTTCTGTAATTTTACATTGCAGCTGGTCTTCAGCTAGCATAACACACAGTGTATCCACTTTCATAACAAATGCCACCAGTCCCTTGCATTGTCAGTCATTAGGCAGTGTTTTTAACTGGTTATCAGCTTCCCAAATTATTCTCACACCATCTGCTTGTTGAATATTTTTCATAGTTCATGATTTTGGTTTTGTTCAGTTATTCTTTAAACTGAGATATTCTGCAAAAGTTACATTACTCTCTGCTGTGATATTATCAGAGAGTTGATTTTTTTTTCACTACCTGTTACTTTAGTTTCTTAAGTAGCCCACAGCGCTGACACTCTGTAATTCTTAGTCTAGGAAAGCAGATTGTATCTGCTGTGTCATTTCAGAAGAGAAAATTCACTTGTTTTTTGTAAAGGGCCAAACACTGTTTGCAGGCCTAAAAATGTACTATCTGTTTTTCTCTGTTGTTTATCTAATCTGCAGATTTTAACCCAACTGTTACCCTACCTGTAGGTAATGTAGAGATTTCAGTAGATTTATTTACCTTACTCTATTTCTTCTATTGTTAATGGTATTCCTGAGATGGAAAAAAGACCTCCTAGTTTCTCTATCCCTTTAAAGTAATTTCATCTGTGTAATGAATCCACCTACATCATACCTTCATCACGTTCTGTCAGTACCCACAGAAGTTTTGTGAGAAGGAACCCCAGGGTGACCCGTAGCACCTGCACTGATGGTATTTTTGTTACAGGATGCATCTAGACGGTCAGAAACGAGCCTGAAGGTGCCACAAAGCTCCTGCAAAACTCCCATATGTTATTTTAAATAACAGGGCCTCCAGTGGTATTGCAGTGGTGTTGGGAATTTGTTGGTTAGCTTTCAGTAAGTAGAGATCCTAATTTTGCCAAGTTGAAGAATAATAGCTTGTTGCTTGATAGCAGAACTTTGTATTACTTTCGGTTACTTCTGTCTTTGTGCTCACTAGCAGTTTAGATAAGATAAATACTTGCAGGTGCTAAAAAAAAATAAATAAAAAAATCTGTCCTCTGTCAGCTATGAAAATGGTGGCATGTACGTGTACAAACCTACAAGCCTGACTGGGCTTTAATGGTTTGTGGATTGTTTAGTTCTCTGTATAATGCCATGCCAGAAGTAATTTTTCATTCTCACCTCAGCTTCTCTGTGCTCTTTTGCACACATCTATCTCTATGGCTTGGTTACCAAGTCGATGTAACTGGTTAGCACTGCTCACAAATGGAAATACTTAGTGGTCTGTAGAGTGGGAGGAATCACCAGAAATTAAAGTAGTTCTGCCTGGTCTTGGTTGAGTAATTACTTTGTGATCTACTACTTTCTCCCAACAGAGGGATATAACTCTTCAAGTTCCCCGTGCAAGTTCCCACGCTCAGGATTCATTTTGCACAGATGCTTCCTTGTAACGGATCATAAACTTTCTAAATTTCTATGAACTAGCTTGTTAGTGAGCTCATGGACGCAGAAAGCTTGATATGCAATACCAGAGATAGTTCACAAAGATGTTTATCCCATTCTGAATTATCATCATTGCGGGCATCTTCATTTTCTCCATCTTACCCTTAGAAGGTAAATGTCTATAAATCTTCTCAGCCATCAGAATATTTTTCCCCTGTACAAACAAAGAAACAAACAAAAAGAACCCCAACATTTTTTGGGATAATGTGGTTTCCTCAAATTTCTGTTCGGTTGATAGTTCCCCATCTGATAGTGAAAATCAATCAATATTTCTTCATTTTAGGAAAATGATTTTGTTAAGGATTTACAAAACTGAGTCTTCTGATTTTATTTCCTGAAAAGTACTTCTTAACAGGCACCAGATTTTTGGCCCTTCCCTGTCGTGCAACAAAAAGCCTGTCAGGAGCATGGTGCTGTGAATTAATACTTTGATTCCCTCGACTGTGTCTGTGCAATGGGAGGGACGTGGGGCAGAGAAAGGGCCACAACTCACCTCCTTCCACTGTGGCTAGGCTAAGCTACAGAGCCTCCTGCACCATGGTTTTGCAGAAAGCCGATGACTCCAAACTGAATATACAGAAGTTTCATACGTAATCTCACTTTCCCAGGGAAAGATTTTCATTTCTTACAGTAACAAACATTGTTAATCTCTTGACTGCATAAACCTTGCGTGAACCCTGGGTCCAAGTTGCTTTGTTCATCTTTAAAAAATGTGATCTAGTGGTACACGACCATGAGGGAGCCCCTTAGCTGGATGTGCAGTTAGAGGTCATTGAACGGGTTAATTGCCTGCACTTATCTGTTAAAGGAAAGATATAATGTTTAGATGAAACCCTTTTAATACCATTTAATTCTTCACAAAGGTACTAGAGCTTTTAGTTTCCAAATGTACTAGGGCCATGAAACTTTATGGCCTAACAGAATTAAAGTGTCATGTGTAGTAATTGTCTGTTTATTTTTATCTCAGAGAACAGTAAATAGACAAAATCTATGTAAATTATAAAATATTATAAGATCAAATGTTTTTATTTTTCTCCTCCTAGAGATATTCCAAACTCTACGAACTCATTCATTGTATCAAAAGAAAAATGGGGTTGGTATCAATTGCCATTCCATTTGTTATTCCTGGTATGTTGTCAAATTTAATTTAAGGTTGTAGTTGCTATTATTCCATTCTTCTCTTCTTGAAAGGTATATTCCTGACCTAAATCCAGTTCATTTACAAGCTAATTCTTATAGTAGGCATCCTTTTTTGGTCTTGCAAAGTGATTTGAAGCAAAAGTGATTAAGTGCTTCTCCCTTTT
>NW_009593861.1:0-6354 GCF_000690535.1 Cariama cristata
CCCTGTGCCACTGGTGGGGAGGAGGGAGATACTTCAGGAGTGAAATTGAGCCCAAGAAGAACGGAGGAGCAAGGGGAAGGTGTTTTTTAAGATTTGGTTTTATTTCTCATTATCCTGCTCTGATTTGATTGGTAATACATTACACTAATTTTTCTCGAAGTCGAGGCTGTTTTGCCCAAGACATTAACTGGTGAGTGATCCCTCCCTGTCCTTATCTCAACCCAGGAGCCTTTTGTTGTATTTTCTCTCCCCTGCCCAGCTGAGGAGGGCAGTGACAGAGCAGCTTTGGGGGGCACCTGGCCTCCAGGCAGGGTCAACCCACCACACATCGGAACAAATGAAATCTCCAGCACACTCAAAAAGAACAGTGTTGCCAAATTAATCTCAAATCCAGGAATAAAAATCATGCTTTAAAAATATGGCTATCTACAGTACTGAAGGACTGAGACATTGCAAGCACAGAGAAATTTAAAAGTCTATTTGTTAGGTAGAGTGGCTAGTAAAAAAAAATCCTTCGTTATATCTTCCCCCCCCCCACCCCCAGTTTTAAACAGCACAATAAAATGAAGGTATTATTTAAGTTTGCAATACCAAGTTGGGAAAGAGGAACCTAGAACTTTCATCCCACAGATTTTTGCTGCATCTCTTGGATATGTTCAACTCACATCTTTAAATGTGAACCCATAAACGAACTTCAAAAACATCTTAACCCATATTTTGTAACACTTTATTTGTACTTTGTAATAATGGCTATCCTCTGTTTAAAACAAGCTCAACTGCCTGACTTACCTTCACAAAGGAAACCTGCATGTGTTCCTTCGCTAGTGCCGCCATAACCTCATTCATTTGAGCACACTGAGGAGCCCATGGTGCCCAAAAGTGGACAACTACGAGGGACCTATAAAAAAGCGTAACAGCATTTATTTTTAAAAAAGAATCATGTAATATAAAAGTTGGATATGGCATGCCAAAAAAACCACGCACACACACAAAAAAAAAAAAAACACACACAAAAAAAATCCCACAATCCCACCACCTACACCATCTTCCTGAGAAGAAAGAAAATCAAACGAGTGAAACCAGGAACATTTTCTATGACTTGCACAGAGGAGGACTTCAATGCTTTTTCAGGAAACATTCCAAAACCCAACCAGCACTGTTAGTGTAGTGCAATACGAAGAAAAACATCTTCCGTTATATTCATAGTAAAAGATCATTCCATGCAAACGTCAGCCAGGAAGAACAAGCAGAAACACTAAAGATCAAGTCATACACTACAGGACGCAGATTTCAAAGCACCTGTAGGCCAAGCACTCAGAATGGCTCTTGGACATCCCGCATCCCTTCCCACAAGTTTTCTAGTTTCAGAAGCTCTGGGAGCTCCACAGCTCAGCAGCTTCACACCAGAGGCTGCACCAATTCTCTTCTCAGTGACACTATTGCCTCTTCACTACTTATGCAGGAAATAAGGTAGGAACTTTTCAAGACTACTGGGACTTTTATAAAAATACGGTATTTTTATGCCAAAACGTTATGTTTCTGCTTTTATTAGCTTCAACTTCTTATTTCCCTTCCAGCTTCAATAAGGTTTCCTTGAATGTCTGGTATTGATTATATACAGCATTTAAAGATGAGAAGTGACACGTGTGAACAGAAATCCCATCAAACCGGGTACCATGAGGTAGTTCTCATGAGCTTAAGCAAACACACTTGGATCACAACAGTGACAACATGTTTGCATCTAATTTTCAATTCCATTTTCCAGGTTTGCTGAAGTCAAAAACCACTAGATAATAGGGGATAAATAATAAAAGACATAATGTACTACTTTTAACCCACCTAGATATAGAAATTAAGTGAACCATACCATAGAAGCCATTTACTGTCTTTTATTACTAAATAATGGAAGTTCATTGTAAATTTTAATAGCTATGCAGGCAGCACAACATTCAGAGTGGAACAATTAACAGCTGTGTTACTGACCACATACTCTGAATACAGTGCTAAACTCAATTCAGAAACAGAACTTTAAAATTCATAACCGTGGTTTTACAAAGCAATTCTAGAAAATTTTGGTAGAAATATAATAGGATAGCCTTTTCTTTTTTTTCATCATGTCATCAGTCAGAGCATGGTTCTGCTTTGAAAATCGATTAAAACTGGCAAAGTTTACAGGCTAGTAAAAACTTAAGATTATGGAACGACAAGGCAGTTCTATTCTTCTGCAAGTGCCAGCCTTACAAATTTAGACCTGAGCTCAGGAACACTCCAAGACATCTTCTCCAGGGCTGTCATCTGTAAAGATTCTTCCAACGCTCTTGTACACGAGTCACCACCAGCAACGATCCCAAAGGCAAACCATCTCTAATTACCACAAAATAGCTGTGAGGCTTCTTTGGACTGATTTCACTGCTCACAACTGACACTAGCATTTAAATCCCAGTACAAGCTCATTTAAGTGACTTACTCTTTACTTATAAATGGGATTTGATATGGATTCCCTGAGACACCCGAGACCACACCTCACTGCTCAGAGTAAAACCTTAACCACAAAACTCTCTTCCAGCATGTGAAGTTTAATAGCAATGCTCTTTGTGCAGCCCCGCTACAGAGCAAACGAAGAAGCAGGTTACAGCACAGGTAGCTCGTGCAGGAGCTTTCTCTGCCCTCACAGCAGATAGGTCTTCTGAACATTACTACAGCTCTCAGCTCATACAGACACACTTTTAATTAAGACTTTCAAGCCAATGGGGACAAGCACTTCACATCATGCTGCAACCAACATTTTTTGCCACAGAGTAATGAGGTGAAAATAATTAGGTAGGTTGGGAGACGGGAAAGTCATTTATATGTATGAGAATACCCAGTCATAACAGACAGAAAATTTTAAAATTAAAAAAGCAGCAGCAGTTCAATATTTCAGAAGACAGACCAAGCTCTGATGCAGCGAGTAATCAAGAGTTTTGCTCCAGGATTGATTTTCTGGTACTTGTTCATCATAACCTGCGTTTGAAATACCAATTTTGAGACCTCCTCCAACATCGTTCTTTACGTATGCACCGTTTATTGACACAGTTAAGAGCTCAGGGAAGTTGTTACAAACGGATCAAGGATGAACAAAAATACTTGTTTTCTTAAATCAAGTTTTGTGATGTTACTGTAGTCTTCACAAAACGGGCTATTCTACTTTGATCTATTACAGCTTTTACAATTAAAGAGAATGAAGTTGTCAAGCTGTCATTGCAACTGCACAATGCCTGTACCCTTACAACAATTTTTGCATCTGTTAAACTACAAGTAGGACAAGAAGATTCTTCCACTGGCTAAAAACTAAAAAATAATGGAAGGAAGGAGAACAGAGAACACAGAAGTAGTCTAATGGCTACGCATCAGGCCAAAGCACTAATAACTAACTTGATGCACTTTCCTTTCTTTAATTGAACACAGGAAGGCACGCTCTTACCCTGCTACCAAGAAGTATTTCACAAGTGCTCAATTTAATCTTGTATGCATAGCAGGACGCACCTGATCACATGAACGTCAGGTCATGGCAAGTAGAGGAGGAATAATCACATGGTTATTTAATCCTCATTCCATCAGAGCCCATTCTTCTCTTACCAACATAGAGCTGCAACGCGCTCAATTTTCATCTTCATGAAGAACATATTTTAAATTACTTTGCACGAAGGGTTTTGGAGTTGTTTTTTTTAAAAAAAAAAATTCATTCACAGAACAAGTCTAATTTTGCAATTAGACCGCCTTCTCCATATCTAGGCACTTTTAATTAAGCCTGAAAAATAGCAAGATTAACTAAAAACATTAAGAAAGGAAGAAAATAAAGAGTTAGCAAAATGAAGCACTTAAGTGATTCTAAACAAAGTATTTCCTACATTCAATCAAGATATTTCTAAAAACTCTACTATTACCTATAAAAGAGGATAGTAACAAAAAGGTTATGTCAAGTCCCAAAGTTTCTCTTCCTGTATCAGTTTGTATTTCACATTTTGGAGGAAAAGCTATGGCCCCAAAACTAAAACTCACTGTCTTTAATTTTTAAAAATTTGACTAGCACAAGAAAAATCAGGACATATCACACATTTTCTGTGGAGAAACAAAAGGCCTAACATCTTGTTTTTATAGCGTATTAAAAAAAATATTTGCTTGAGACAGATTTACAAAGTACACCTTTATATGCCAAAATAGCAAGACATTCTCTGATATGGATATCCAGAAAATAATTGCTCCATAGGTCCCCCACCCTTTGGGTGAAGATGCAAGTATTAATACTTGTAATTTTGCAATCTTTCTCTGACAGGCAGCCCAAGTCACTTGGTTTTAGACCACGTTTTAGAAAAATCAGTTTATAAGTAAAGCAATAGATTAGAGCGATAAGTGGTTCAATAATTTTGAATACATTGGTTCAGTTCATCTTTTGCAACTGTAAAATCTAGATGCATTTTAAAAAAAATTAAACCTTAACATTTACACTTATTCTATAACACAAAACTTATTAATACCTTGATGTAAGAAACATTAATTTTCTGAAACAAGAAACCCTATGAAATTAAGCATCAACATAAAATGCTGGTAGTTGCAACTGGTTAGTGTCAAGTCTGTTAGTTTGGAAAAATCAGGAAGTCCATTTAAAAAAAAAAATTTAGCAATGAAATGGCATTAGGCTTATCCTTTAAAATTCAGCACATTTTTTGTCTTAAACTTTATCTTTCAAGGGAAAAATACTTCCTTTAAGAAGCCTTCTCCTTACCCACCTTTATTAAAGTGAATCTTTATAACTACTATTTTTACACCTTTAATTTTAAAATTCACTTGATAATCTACATATAGAAGGTACCTTAAGTCAGACAATGTATATTTTTAAAGTTCTACTACTATCCAAAATCAAGATAATTAAAAAAAAAAGTATCATTTGGGGGATTTGTACATTCTGTGACTGCAGGTTTGTTGGCTTTCTTGGCTTCTTAGTAGTAACAAAAAGCAAAGCCAAATATTTCCAAATGAAGCAGAGGAAGAGAGTTATCAGTACCATCAACTCATCTTAGGACCAAAAAAACATGCATAAAATAATCAAATCCAATAAAGAAAAAACTGAATCATGTTCTGTGGACAAAGGGACAACACAACACAAATGTTGAAAATAACTTCAAAATATTGTATTTGTTCCTGAAACCATTTTCATTTTGCTATGTGCCAGAGAGAGAGAGAGAGTTTCCTCTGGAATGTCCCTACACAACAATTCAGTTGAAGAATAATTTCAGAAAGGAAAGTTGGATGTCATGCAGCAAGTTTCAAAGAAACTAGTTTCTTTTTCCCATAATCAACACTTATCAGTGTTTCCTTACATTGTCTTTAAGAATGCAATGCTGGTAGTTTCATCATCCTTTTTAAACCACCCCTTTAATCAGTTTCCTCTCCTTATTTATTTAAGGGTCACTTGCTAATGCAGCAGTTAAACCACATGGAACTGTTTTTGACACAGCACCTTATTTTAATGTATCTTCCAAGACCTAGCTAAATACATACTCAGCTAATGGATTAAAAGACATAATAATAGAGTTATTACACCTTTGATTCAACAAGACAAACAAGGAATGCTCACAACCAAAGCTGTCTCTCTGCAGTAAAGCACCCAAGTACCTATTCAACTTTAATTACAGTAGTAGTTATTGCAACTTGTTCCTACCAAAGTGAAACACATGCACAGAATTTTCCCCCAAAGGATCAGTGCCCAAGACTTCCAATACCAGAGCAAGAGTCACTGTCCAGTGGCTCCAGAGAATCAGTGGTCCCTGCTGAGAGATACCAATGGAAAGAGCCCAGTAGAGCCTAAAAACAGACTAATGAGAAACTAGCCCTGTTGCATGAGAGATGGACAATTTTGTTTAACGTTGTTCCTCAATAAACAACCTAATGCTGCTGTTTTCATTGAAAATGCTGCACCGTAATTGTTTGGTTGACACCTTAGGGCTCAAGAGGGAAAAAAAAAAAAAAATACATTCTTAGGTTGCAGGAAAGTTCTGTTTTGCAGAATTTTCCTGCCAGTCTGCCCATTTAGGCTTCACGTCCCTTACAGAAGGTAGGGCTGCAGGTTTACTGCCTCAGCAGCCTGAGCTGAAAACACAAGCCATGCCTGAGAAAACGGGTGCTAAAAAAACAATCTGTGAAAAGAACAAACCCGAAGTCCTTCTTCAATCTGTGGGGCTGGGTTTGGGTTTTTTTATTATTTTCCCCCGTGAAGGCTGTACTCAGCTCCGAGGCAGTGCCAGGCCTGTTTCCCTCAGCAGACACCGCTCTATCACGGAGCTCGGACCAGACGCGCGACGCGACCGCGGAGCC
>NW_009593862.1:0-380 GCF_000690535.1 Cariama cristata
ATGGGGGTTCCCTTCCCACAGCTGCTGCCTTCCCCTCCCGGGTTGTCCCCGTAGCTGGGAAGTTACAAACAACCAAACATTTCCTCTGCTAGAAATGATGCTAATAGCATCATTATGCTCCGTCAGGATAAAGCTGCAGGTTCCTGCAATGTGTGCCTGTATCCCGGAAAGCCAACCGTACCCTGGGCTGCATCCCAAGCAGTGTGACCAGCAGGTCGAGGGATGGGATTCTGCCCCTCTGCTCCGCTCTGGTGAGACCCCCCTGCAGTACTGTCTTCAGCTGTGGGGTCCTCAGCACCAGAAGGACATGGACCTGTTGGAGCGAGTCCAGAGGAGGCCACAGAGATGATCCGAGGGCTGGAGCACTTCTCCTATGAAGA
>NW_009593862.1:424-13061 GCF_000690535.1 Cariama cristata
AGACCTTAGAGCAGCCTTCCAGCACCTAAAGGGGCCTACGAGAAAGCTGGGGGGGGGACTTTTTACAAGGGCAGGCAGTGATAGGACAAGGGGCAATGGCTTTAAACTGGAAGAGGGAAGATTTAGATCAGATATAAGGAAGAAATTCTTCATGGTGAGCGTGGTGAGGCTCTAGCACAGGTTGCCCAGTGAAGTTGTGGATGCCTCATCCCTGGAAGAGCTCAAGGCAGGGGGGCAAATACATTTCTGAATGCTTGTAAAAAGAGTTATAAAATAAAGGCTAATGCAGACTCTGGGCATAGCGAGGGGTTGGTTGGTGTGAGGAGTGCATTTTCAAAGTGTAAAGCACCATATGGGTGCTGAAGCATGGGATGAGACTTTGAGCAGCCTGGTCCGGCAGAAGGTGTCCCTGCCTACAGCACAGGGGTTGGAATGAGATAGTCTTTAAGATCCCTTCCAACCAAACCATCCTATGATTCTGTTTACGCTGACTTTTTTCTTAACAGACTGCTCAGTGTTTGAACTTCTACCTTATAATTAGAATAACTCTCTTATGCCCCATTTTTAAATGCATTGTGTAGCTTAGGTCAAATATCCAAAACATCTCAACCAGTTGTCTGCTAATATCTGTAGGAGGGAGAGGACCTGTAACACCGTGATGACCACTTTGGTGAGAAGTCAGGAAAAAAACCCACAAACTCAGTCTTAATTCAACAAGTTATACTCTGATTTCATGCGAAGTTTTTGGGATCTCTTTTTATTTTTTTTTTTTAACTTCGCACCCAGTCAAGATCCTGTTTCAGAAAAGGACTTTCAATCCTGCCTTGCCTTTTAAACCCACGTAGGTCTGAGTAATAAGGTATATCCCCCTCTGACTCCAACTCTCAGCGAACGCGTGTTGCTGGCTGGAGTCTGAACCAGATCCATTCATCCCGGCGCCCTCTGCTGCTCGCTGCAGGCTCTCCCGTAAAGGCAGGTTTCTGACAATTCCAACCGAAAAGCCAATCTTTTGGGGGGTGTTTGGGACCTTTTCTTGTAAAGTAGCTCTTTCTTTTTCCTGACGCTTTTATTCTATATGTTCTCACGTGTATTCAGTGTTTTTTCTTAAAAAACTTATTTGCAGTGTAAATCACAGGGGAAAAAAATCATCTAACATTGCGGGTATCTCAAAATGTAGCTTAAAATTTACTGCCTGCTTATGAATGGATTTACAAAATCATTGCTTTAGTGTGCATTTTATACGTTTTCTTTGTGAACAGTACCAAGACCCATCCTTAAAATAAATCCCAATTCTTGTATTTTTTTTTGCTGGTAAATCTACCTTCCCTATTACATCTGCAGACATAACCAGGGTTTTTTATAGGATTGTAGAATAGTTTGGGTTGAAAGGGACCTTTAAAGGTCATCCAGTCCAACCCCCCCTGAAAAGAACAGGGACATCTTCAACCAGACCAGGTTGCTCAGAGCCCCGTCCAACCTGATCTTGAATCTTTCCAGGGATGGGGCGTCGACCACCTCTCTGGGCAACCTGTGCCAATGTTTCACCAGCCTCATATAAAAAAATTTCTTCCTTATATCTAGTCTGAATCTACCCTCTTTCAGCTTAAAACCATTACGCCTTGTCCTATTGCTGCTGATCCTAGAAAAAGTCTATCTTCATCATTTTATGTTTCCTCCAAACCATCATTCTTTGTGGAGGGACATCACCAAACCTTGCTCTCATAGATGCCAGGAGCAGTTTGTAGCAGGCCAGGAAAGCTCAACCACGTGTGCTGAGCCCCTATGAACAGGCCCAAATGGTTTGCCACATTTAATAACCCTGTGGGGAAGAGCCTGAGGGCTTTCCCATCGGTGATGATCTCCCTGGGACACCTGTTGCCACAGCCCCTTTCAGGCTATTCCCAAAGCCAGGATCAGGGTGAAGAAGTCAATCCTGGGCATCAGGACCCACCTCCCATTGTCCTGGGGCTGCCAACCTCCCCATACCACTGCTTGCAGCCAGGGAAGACAGGGCAGAGACAGTAACTCAATCTGAAACGTCTTCCCTGAAAACACTTCCGAAACATCCTAATAAACATGCATAGGAGCAGGTAAGGGCTGCTATGACCATTTCAACCATCAGCGCTACCCACCTGTGAAAAGAAGGGACAGAAATATCTTTCTGAAGGCTAGCAGAGTCTTTCCTGTGATTCCTGACCATTTATACAAGAGGAAGAGAGAAAAAAGCTCTGCATCAGAGAGCCTCAGCAATGAACGACCACCCCAAGGGTCACGAAACAGAAATCCCACCAGCTAGCTTGTTGCCTCTGTCTCTCTCCCATTTTTATATACATGTTTATAATGATGTTTGGCAAACTCAGGGAATACTTTAGATGACTTTTTGCTAGGAAGACCTGAGTCCCATTAGTAAGTAATTCATAGTATGTTTGAAAACATTTAGTCAGTTTTCCAGAGGGCATTTCTACTGCCTTTGCAGAAAACCTTTGGGTTTTCTGTCATTCCCCTCTGCATCTAGGTCTCTTGGGATAGTGGGGAATTGCAAGGGACAAATGACAGCAAGGAGTTTAGGACAATTAGACAACCCTATGGAAATCCCAGTCCTTACCACAAGGAGACACTGAAGGTACCCTTGGTAAATATTTCCAGCTGAGAGAGAGGACACTCTGCTGTTTATTTTTAGCAGCAACTGCAAATCATCAAATGACTGGAAAATTGCAGAGAGGAAGAAACCTAAAAGAAGAGAGTAGGTGGGTAGAGAAGAAATTTTAAAACATCATCTCAGCAATTTGTTATTTTTTTTTTAGGATAAGAGTATTCTCAAATATGAAGAAGTAGACAAGCACAAATTAAACAGCATGATAGAAAACATCAAAGTTTGTTTTGAGCTGGTAATAATGAATGTCCACTCATAGCCAGTAAAGCCACGCTGATACAGTCTGAAAGGTAGTCAGTCATGTTGAGGAGAACTCTATTCCCTGTTTGGAGAAACAATTAAATTTTTTGATTTCATGGAATCATAGAATCATTTAGGTTGGAAAGGACCTTTAAGAACATTGAGCTCAACTGCAAACCTAGCATGACCAAGTCCACCTTTAAACCATGTCCTTAAGCACCACCTCTACACTCTTTTAAATACCTCCAGGGAAGGGGACTCAACCTCTTCCCTGAGCAGCCTGTTCCAACACTTGACAAACCTTTCAGTGAAGAAATTTTTCCTAATATCCAGTCTAAACCTCCCCTGGCACAACTTGAGGCCATTTCCTCTCATCCTGTTGCTTGTTACTTGGGAGAAGAGAGGGATCCCTACCTGGCTACACTCTCCTTTCAGGGAGCTGTAGAGAGCGATCAGGTCTCCCCTCAGCCTCTTATTCTCCCGGCTGAACACCCCCAGCTCCCTCAGCTGCTCCCCATCAGACTTGTGCTCCAGGCCCTTCACCACCTTCGTTGCTCTTCTTTGGACACACTCCAGCACCTCAATGTCCTTCTTGTAGTGAGGGGCCCGAAACTGAACACAGTGATTTGTCTAATCATGATAAAAAATAAGCTCGGATGTCACTCATCTATCTGTGGTACTTGCTTGACCACGAGACTTTAAAGCAGGAATCCTAAGTTATGCATCTCAGGATACAGTTGACTTTCTGGTCTGCAACTGCACATTGCTAGCTTATGTCCAATTTTTCCCAGTCTGCTTCTCCCAGGCCAAACCTTGCACAGGCTGTGGGTTATTTGGAAAAGGGAGCCCCTCCAAATATTGCCTGCATTACTATACTGAGGAGAACTATGGTACCCAAGTTGAATTGTGTACCCTAGTCACGTCTCGGTGTTTTATTCCTTTGTACTACCTGTTTTTTCAAAAGAAACCTGTGTACATCATATCAACAAGGACCTGGACCTTGAGGTAATGTGATGGGTTGCCTCACCAGACACATCAATGCAGCTTTGGGATCTCCTCTTCAGAACTATTCTACATAGCCCAAACTCTCTGGAGCAAGTCAGATCTCCCAGGTTAAGAATGAAGAGTATTTCAGGCCTTTTTTCTCACTTCACTATCTCTTAATCTTTGTTTAGATCTGATGTAGGTGCTTAACTTAAGGCAAGGGTGGTGAACTTCAAATAAGTGCTTGGCTGTCTAAGGCAGAGAGTGCAAAGCCTTGCTCATGTCTTACTGCCCCTTCATATGAGCTTGGATTGCTCCATGTTGCTGGCTTGTGTCTCCTTATCTTAGGACCCAAAGCTCCCTTTGCTCTTTGAATAGGAATCCTGAGTGCTAACTTCATGGTTTTCCACGATTGACAGGAAAAGCAGGAGTTAAGTGATGCAACATTAAACTGAAGACTTTAGGCATGATCTACCACTCGATGATTTATTATTTGTAACACAGAGGGAAGTCTAGGGAGTCCCAAGAGCTGCTGCCTCAGCTACAGTGTTATCCTTCCTCTTCACATCCACCTTTTGAAAGTGAATGAATTCTTTCTAAAACCAATTTCTCCTAGAAGCCAAGCAAAAGACACAGAAAAGTTGCTAAACTTGTTTCCTTAAAAATTTTAAACTAAATGTGTAAGACTATCTTTCAGTTTCCTAGCTTGGAACTAGCTTGTTCATGTGAATAAAGCACATAGTCTTTATTTCTTTATTGTTCCCATTCCCACACAAAAACCCCTGTACTTAGAGTCACATAATCAAGGGTAGGCAAACTGCAGCTGTTGAAGGGAGGTCTCAGTTTTATTGAATGTTTAATATGAGAAAGTTAGGAGATTCCATTTTTATTAATTTAATTTAGTTCAGCTATGTTTATGGGGATATAAGCGGTATGTGATTTGGTTGAAAACCAAGGTTTAATGTACATCTATACAAGGAAATAATACTCTTCACATTCTACAATATAGAGGGTTGAGTGAATTGTCTATGTTCAAGATACAGAATTTAAATTTCGTGGCAGGAGAGAGTTAATCAATTTTGAGGAAAGAGAAGAAAAATTAAGACCTGGCCTGTTGGCTGATTTAAGAATATATTTTTTCCTCCAGTATCACCCTCCCTTCCTTTCTTTTTAATTCCTCCACTCTCTTAACTTGCTTTCTGGCAGTAGGCGCTCAGATAATATGACCATAGGCAATGCTTTAGGGAGTAAAAAAAAATCTGGATACATGAAAGAAGACATAGCAAAGTCAGCAAACTGTATCTATAGGGGAAAGGTATTTCAGGCTCCCAAAATTGCTCATAATATATTCAGAGTCATGCCATTCCCTGGATGCTCCCTTCAGTTTTCTTGCTATACTGCTCTGTGGCCATCAGGGACTTTAGCCCAAGTAATAGTGGGGTCCTAAGTTAAAATTCTCATTAACGGTGGTTTTAGAGACTTAAACTCTGCCTTGCCTTGCCTTGCCCTGCCTTGCCTTGCCTTCCCTCTAGGTTAATAAATAAAACAATGACAAGGAACATTTCTGGATGCTCAATTTTCCCATTGCTCAGGATTTCACAGAATCCTGGCATGGTTTTGGCTCATGTCAACAATTTCAGGCAGCTCCCAGGCACAGTTTGGGGGTCAGCAAAGACCAGACACTGTTCCCAGGAAGCAGATTGGATAAGACCACCCTGGTTTAGAGACTGAGTTTAATAATACAGTTACAAGCTATTCTGTGCCAGTTAGATTCATGGCACATAGTTCAGATATAACCTAAAAAATTAGGCACAAACTTGTTTTAATTATGTTAACTGCATCCTCACTGCCTTCCTCACAACATTAATTCTAGTGATAGAATATGACATTAATATTAATATTAAACATGCAATTTAAAATTGTAATCTTAAGGTATTTTTATATCATTGTTTTCATTATTATAAATGCACAAGCACAATAAAAATGAATGTTTCCTACCTAAAAGGCATAGGAATGAGCAAATGTAAATGAATCATTTTAACAGCTCTGAAATTAAATATTTTGTTCCCTAGTATAAAAATGAGAATGTTGAAAATTCAAATTCTAGTCTTTCTCCCACCCTCAGTTTTGAAATGAATATCTAATTATTTGATTTGTCTACCAGAAGATAAGCTATATTGCAAAACCTTTCAAGTACCTGCACTTCGATACTCAGATTTATTTATGAGGTTTCAGAATAACTTCCTAAAAATCTAGTGACAGTTCTCCTTAAAAAAGGCCCAAGAACCACTACTCCGTTTTTGCCAACACTGATCTTTGTTACTAAAGTTCAACATGGTCATTTTTTTCTCCAACTAGATAATTAAAAGTTTCATCCCACTTCTGTTTCAGGGGCCTTAGACCAGGATTTGTCACTTGTTGAAACGACAAGAGCAATTTCACAGTTCCCTGAATGACCAATCTTGTTTTAATCTTTTTCTTTTTTTTTTTTTTTTTTCAAACCTCTAATAACTAGGGTTGTTTCTGAGTTTATGATGAATCTGTTAGACTTCAGTGAAAACATAAAACAGAAATATCCTTTAAAACACATGGGATATAAAAGAAGGGAACTTAATCAGTGTCATGGAGAGGAGACTGGAATTCAGGATTCCTCAGGTTTCCTCTCCCAGTCCTACTTGTATTGCTCCGGTGTGCGTGACCTTGGTCCAGACCTGCTTCTTTACTGCAGCTCCATTATGTCTTGCCTTGTTCCCTTTTAATCATCAGTCCTTATCACACGATTAATTAAAAGGAACCTGATCACATCCTAGAGGCGTGAACATCAGGAAGATGCTTGACTAACAAAAAATAAAAGGGATCAATGTTGCAGCAGCAGGAACAGCATTCAACAAAGTTCCCCATTGTGTCAAAATCCCTTAAGCCGTGTAGGATCTCTTCTGTAAATGAAGGATGATACCTGTTTGGTCAGCTTCTCTCATTCCCTAGTGGTCTTCATTTGTACATCCTTTGAATATGGAATAAAGTAGAGTAGCCAACCTATCCTGTCTAAGTCATGAAAACAATCACAGATAGACCAGGAAGTGGGGGATGGTCTCAGCTTCATAGAAACAAAAGCTGCAATTGCTCAGTTAATCTAATGCCTGCGGAACATGGGCCAGAAAATCTCCATGGATTAACTGTTGAATGAGCTACAGTGTACCTTGTAAAAGAATTAATAAAAGTTCTATGTTGGTTTTACTTTTTAAGGTCATGGATGTAAAATCTTTGCCTAACTTAATGAATTGTTCCTTTCAGAATCACTACCTCTGATAAAGACACAAATCTGTTTCCATTCTGGGTTTTGCTGAACTTGAATCTTAGACCAGTAAAATCTTCTGGTTAGGTATATCTGTTAACTGTTTTAATTCTTTGTATCTCTTTGTTCTTAAGATGAATAAATTAAGCTTGTTATGTCTTTCATTGTATGGTAGATTCTTTTATACTTCATAGAATCACAGAATGGTTGAAGTTGGAAGGGAGGTCATCTGGTCCATCCCATCTGCTCAAGTAAGGCCACCTAGAGAGACCATGTCCAGATGACTTCTGAGTATCTTCAGGGAGGGACACTACACAACATTCCTGGGTAAACTGTACCAGTACTTAGCCACCCTCACAGTAAAAAAGTATTTCAGAGGAACCTCCTGTGTTTCATTGTGTGCCCATGGTCTCTGGTCCTGGCACTGGGCACCACTGAAAAGAACCTGGCTCCGTCCTCTTTGCACCCTCCCTTCAGGTGTTTGTACAGTCTGATAAGATCCTTGTGAGCCTTCTCTTCTCCAGGCGAAACAGTCCCAGCTTTCTCAGTCTTTCTTCATAGAAGAGATGCTCCAGTCCCTTCATCATCTCAGTGGCCCTTCCTTGGACTCCCTCCAGTATGTCCATGTCCCTCTTGTTTTGAGGAGCCCAGAAATGGACACAGCGCTCCAGGTGTGGCATCACCAGTGCTGAATAGAGGGGAAGGATCACCTCCGACCTGCTTCCAACACTCCTTCTAATGCAGCCCAGGATACCATTTTACGACCTTTGTGAGAAGGGCACTTTGTTAGCTCACGTCCAACCTGAAGTCCACCAGGATCCCTAGGTCATTTCCTGCAAAGCCTCAGACAATGATTTGGCATGACATCAATGATGTCACATCACTTTATTCAGTTCACCACTAGTTTTCTCGAAAGGGTCATATCAGAAAGGAGCATAATATTCCACCTACCATTGCTTCACGTGTGTGAGAGATGCTACATGACCTTCATGAATAAATACATTATATAATTTTGTTTATTTAGACACAAGACACTTTTGCCCTTCTGTCCTCAAGTTCAAGCTCATACATAGTGGATTGTTGCCTATGACCAACAATTCCCTTTCAAAGTCACTGCTTTCCAGAGCAGACTCCATCATCTCACAGGGAAAAGATATGTATTTTATTCTTGGTTACAGAAATTTGTTTTCTCTCTGTTAATAAGTTGTCTTCTGACACCCAACTTGTTGAACAATCCAGATCATGCCATGTTTTTCCTCTTCATCAGTTTTACCACAATCTTTCAGTCACTTACAAATGTTATAATGACATTATGTATTCTCATTGGTGAAAATATAAACTAATGTCGGGGCAGGAACTGAAACCTGAAATTCTATTAGGAATTTACATGCTTAGTTCTTATTCTCTCTTCTTCATCCATTTCAGTCTCAAATAGATAGCTTTAGATTCATTTAATGCGCTTAGCATTTTGTCTAATTGTTATAATTGTAATCAACATCCCTGTGGTTGCACGTTAAATGTGCTCTAGAAGTCAATCAAATTTGTAACCTCATTAAAAGGAAGAAAAACAAGTTCATTTGACAACATCTATTTTCTGTAAATTCATATCGATTAGTATTAATTATATTATCCTCTTTTAATTTTTTTATTAATTGACTCCTCAGTCAGATGATTCATTAACAAGAACAAAACTGACGACAGACTGTTAAGCATCTAATTATGTGGGTTTTTCTGTTCGTATTTTTACAATTTTAGCAACAAATTAGCTCCTATGCTTCGCTAAGTTATAAAAAAAGAAATATTTATTTTCCAGACAGTTGATAGTTTATTTGAAAACTCCTCAAATTGTCATATTCTAAGATATTGAGCAACCACAGATGAATTTAATCCTTTGTTCTTTTTCATAGCGTTTGTTATCTTCTTGTGAGGCATTAGTAAAAGTCGCTGTGAGAGACAGGTTGCTGAACCTGCTGGTCTGGTTTGATACCGTTCTTACACTAGACTGATACATACTGTTGTAATCTTCACCCACATACTCAGGTATATAGAGCAAAATCCAGACACACTTTCAAATGAAAATCTCATGGAAGAAACAGGACATTTTTTTCTTATTCTTGAAGTTTTGCGAACCTAGAAGTTAAATGAAAACAGTGACTTTCCATGATTTCAAATGGAATATTGAAAACAAACTGGTGTTAGATATAAGGAAAAAAAAATCACCTGAAAAAATCTGAAACATTTCCACTCCTTGTACCACCTTGTCCCCTCAACATGGGTATGAAATTCAAACAACTACTACTGATCTTCCACATTCTCTGCAGAGCAGAAACTGAAATACAGAAAAAAACCCTCATGAAAACTCTGTGTACAAGTACTCTGTGTACACGTACAAGTGATACAAATAGAAATTTGTAGATCAGTAATTATACAGGGACTCCTGTGAAACATGATATTCCTTCTAGAAGCAGGTTGAATGCTTCTCGGCCATGTAGTGGACATACAGTGTGGTTGGAGGACAGGTTTTTGGTGTGACAGGAGATCTTAGGGAACAATCACTTGGGTTTCAGGGGCTGAAGAGAATCCAGTTTTATTGTCTTTGTCATTTTTGAGGATGGGAATTTTGGGGAATCATGTAAGAATAGTAAAAGAGTATCAGCTTGAGCACTGCCCTGCAATCTCCACCGATCTCTCATACTCTCACAATGCTAGGACAGCTCCTGGACATGTTTTGGCTTGGACTAACTAGCTGTCTCTCAAGTATGGGAAAAAAGGGGTAGCACATGTCAGAGAGTTTTCCCATTGTGCACTCTGGATGCAATCACCTCTTTTGAAGGGAAAAGTCGTGCTGTATCACTCTGCAATCTTCCTGTTTGTGACGCATACAAGAAAAAATCATATAGAATATGGGGCAAAAATATTGCTAATAAACAGAGTTGTCCAGAATTAATCCTGGTCCTATTGAAGTCTATGGGAATTTTGTTATTGAGTCAAGTAAAGGCCAAATAGGGTCAATAAGATAACCCCAAGGTACTGAATACCAGAATTCAAGGATGTAGTGCGATACTGAAAAATAAAAGGAATTATCTCTCTTTTGGGGTACTCTGTAACTAGGTGAAAGCAAGAAACTAGGATGTTCCCTTTGAACTGGCGTTTAGAGGAGATAAAAGAAAGCCCGTTGTTTCTCAGTGCAAATAATAGACACACTTTATATAATTATCTTTAAATATTATTCAGTGAATCATACTTTTGTTTCTCATCCCAAGAATTATGAAAGTGCAACCAAAATTAGAAGAAATCTTTAACATTTTGGAACATAAACATGTTGGCTGTAGTCCTCCTGATATGATGATGATGATGATGATGATTATTCTTCTTCAGATGATTAGTCTGATCATCTTGCTTGACAATCACCATCATCACTTGAATAATGTGCATGTTTAGTTTGTCTGTGAGGTGGGAATCTTTTACTTTGATCTTGAGGTCATTCAGCAGCTACAGTAAACATAATCTTTCATGTGGGCACCTTGGAGCCTGGGTATGTCCACCACATTGAGGTTTCCTCTGACCCTAGCAAGTATCCCTGAAATAGGGGGCTAACAAATATGACGTAGGACCTACAGGAGATCCACATCATAATTCTGTAACACTTATTTTAACATTATAAAATAAAAAAAAAATGTGTATCTTCTTCAAAAGCTAAAGAGTCATTGGCTTCTTCTGACTTTGGCTTCATATTTCGCCCTCTTACCATATGATCTTGGTTGATAGTTGCAGTGGCACATTTGATCTAAATATGTGCAGATATTTTATGGAAAATTTTTAATGATCTTCCTCAGGGCAGACTGTCTTTACTGCAGTTTGTACAAAGTTTGAGATTGTCTATGTGTCAGAAGTGACTGATAGGAACATTTTATGTAATGAAACATAGTCAACTGCTCTGAAGGAGCAGGTAAGTGGCAAGAAGCTACTTATGAAAGTTGAGATCACAGACTCCTGAGAGAGGCTACCTAGAAGTTACTAATAACAGCTGAGATTGGATCGTCAAAATCCATCTCCTACCATCCTAATTGAATAAGTAGTAGATAGAATCCAGCTAAAGTTTTGGCAGACAGTTAGTAAGAAAATGTGCACAGAGCTGTAAACATACGTACCAATAAATACAGATCGAAATATATTTATTGGCCCAAATACTTCTTTTGTTGCTTGAAAGAGCTGAAAGAGCATCTAGATCATCTGGTCCTGCTGCCTGTATGTCTTGCAGAAGAGACATGACAGGGAACAGAGAAGAAGAGACCACATGACAGGGAACCCATCACTTCCTTGGTTATTTGGTGGAAACACCTTTTCAGCACAGGCTTAGGGACCATTCCCTATCTGGCTTGTGGCTAAAGTTTAATTGTATAAGTATGGCCAAACCATGACAGTTGGCCTTAGGACCAGAGATCAGACCAAGCACTGTTTAGCAGAACTGATGAAAAAAAACCCCACAGCCAACCAACCAACCAACCAACCTACCAAAAAAAAAAATATTCAGAACTTCACCTGTGATTGCTCGATTTCCCACTGGTGGTTTTGCTATCAGCTTGTTGGTTGTCATGAGGAATATTCTTCATGTGCAGATTATTGTATGTGTCTATGCAACAACAATTTTTGAGGCTATCTGATTCTTTGTTTCTGAAGACAACAACCTTGAATCTAGCTAAGCAGGTTAATAACAGTCAAGAATCTGGCACAAAGGCTGTAATATCAGCTAACTACCTGCATTGGAAAACATTGTCCAGTGTGTTGGGTGAATTGAACCTGTAAAACTGGGGGATAGGATGGACAACAATAAGGTTGTTACAACTCTTTCTTCAAGGGCACCAATTCGATTCTGAGCTGAACTAATGGTGACTAAATGTTTCTCTCTTTTAATTTTAATTGAAGATGAGTTTAGTGTTTTTTTTTCTTTTTACTTAAAAGTTAGGTATTTAATCAAGCTAGGTTTCCTCTACAGGCAATGGAGATGCTCTAAACAACCAGCCTAAATAGATACCTGACTTCTATTTCTAAAA
Organism: Cariama cristata; assembly: GCF_000690535.1. Lineage (NCBI taxonomy): Eukaryota > Metazoa > Chordata > Aves > Cariamiformes > Cariamidae > Cariama > Cariama cristata. The sequence continues at coordinate 12,651 of NW_009593862.1, forward strand.
TTAGAGACCTGTGCAAAGCTGTGGTTTTGTTTAGGGGCTCAGCGAAAGGCAGATTAAAGGGAGTTAAAAACTAATGCTGTGGAAACAATGAGAAGTAGGCAAAGGTCAGTCATAGCTCTCTCCTTATTCTGCTTCAGAATGACAAGACTGGAACCACAGAACCTTCTTCTGCTGCCATAGTATACTTGGCTCATTAAGCAGGCATGGAATATTTTTTGCTTGCTCAAAACATTTGGTGCCACCACAAGCATTATATTCTTCTGACACAGTTTTCAAAAGTGGTTTTGTCACACAACTCTTCTGCTTCCAGTTTTAATTGATAGGAGTAAAGGGAGAGGAACTTAATCTTAATTCTTTCCAATCTGAATCAAAATTTTCATTTTGCTTTTAAGCTGTTTTCCTGACACATCT
>NW_009593862.1:13092-27543 GCF_000690535.1 Cariama cristata
CATTGTGCAACATTTTTTTGTGGTGAATAAGGAGTTGTTTGCTTGTCTTTCATTTTTATTTTCACATGATAAGCAATTATCAAGATTATTTCCCAGATATTCCTCACTTATTTCCCAGATCCAAATTTGACAAATAAGGATATAGTATCTGGGCACACTTGCAGCAGTTTATTCATAGAGCATCCAGTTCCACTAATATGCTCTCTACTGACCATTCCTAATTTTCTGTGTAGTTTTATTACTGGCTTCACACTGTATGTTAATTGGCAAAGGCTCTATGCTTTGATAACTCCTTAATGTATCCAGCCATAATGATGACCTAGAGTGGTTCATTAATATTTGCGTTAAATATATTAATTAATAAAAAAACCTCATATGAAAACCAGATAGCTCTAGGTGATAACAGTAATGGGACTCATCCTCTTCCGTTACATGTCCAGTCCAAGGCTTCGGATGCAGAAGTTGAGTTTCATAAGGTGATGAAGCTGATGTGTATGTGCCACCAGTACATCATTTTGTATTCGCACAGGTACCAAGACACAACTAGATGCAAGGCGGGTACTCTCTTCACAGATTCATGCGTTTATGGACTAGAGTATCTAAGGAACAAGAATGAAGCTGGAAAATGTGACATATGTCCTCTCTGTAAAAGTGCATACAGACTAGGCAAGATACCTTATTTATTTCAAAAACTGTTAGGTCCTGTGTGTGGGCAACTCAACTGATCCCAAAGGATTCACAGAATCACAGACTAGCTGAGGTTGGAAAGGGCACCTCAACATCATTTAGTCCACCTGCCCTACTCAAACCAGGGTCATCATAGCACATTGCTCAGGGCCATGTCTTGTCAACCTCTGAGTATCTTCAAATATGGAGACTCCACAAGCTCTCTGGGCAACCTAGTCCACAGTCCAAATAAATTCACAGTAAAACAGTTTTTCTTATATTTTAATAGAGTTTCTTGTATTTCAATTGGTGCCCATCAACTCTTGTACTGTCACTGGACACTATTGAGCCAAGACTGATTCTGTCTTGCTCACTCCCCCCATTAGGTGTTTATATACATTGCTAAGACGGATTCACAGGGATCTGTGGGAAGCCCATTCTCTTCTGGAGTGACAGATGGACACCAAGCACAATACTCCTGGGTTGCCGAAATGGCAGCAGACGCCTATGTGTGGACCACTGAATCAAAATGGTACTACTGGGCATGCAGGCTGTATGTGTAGACTGTACTGTACATGTATGCTTGCTGAAAGATGATGTTTAGCACTGTTTCAGGTTTCCTTGAGTATCCCAGATATACACAAGGGATTGGCAGATGATATAGTGAAGCTGTGAGACCTTCATCCTTCTTGAGCAGCAGCGGGAAGCCAGGCATGACAGACAGGGCTGTTTAAAATGTCACTTGATGCTTATATGTGGGTGATCAAATCCTACCTCCAGTGTGTCTGTTGGTATAAAATGACAGCAAACTGTGTCTTGATTGTCTTTGTATGGGTCTGCCTAGTGTGGTAGATCCTGAATGAGGAGAACTCTTTCCTATGCTGTGGTACGATCCTAGTAATCTTTTCTCCAAAAGCTTGACATTTTGAGTTGCTTCACAAACTGCATTTATATACCACTAATTTAAATATCTTGCCATTAAAAAAACCAACATGAACTTTCCCCAGAGCACAATGCCCTTTCCATTAAGGCTTGAAGTTCCCATTGATTTCTTGTTCATATCTTTTCTATGGGAAGGTGAACCTAAACAGCAGTTAAGAAGCTACACATTTTGTTAGATTTGACTTTTGGTGCCTACCTAGAAACTAAACTGTATTTTCCAGCAAAATATAAGTGAATACCCAGCCTCTCTAACATAAGTGGGAATTCTGTTGTTGAACACATGGACAAATACTACCATACATACTTCATAAATTCTGCTAATTCTGGGAGTTCAGGACACTCAGTATTTTACAGATTTGGTCCCTTTTTTGTTTGGTCACTTACTTTGAATATAAATTTGTCCAAGCTCTCTATATGCAGTTTGCATATAAAATCTGATAGAGATGGATTTTTTCCCTATTACTTTTTCATTTTCATCTTCTTGTATGTTGCAGTGTCTACAAATTAGAGGCTACTTGTGCACATTGGCACGTATTTTGGCATTGCACTTCTGCAAATCTCAGAAGGTTTGTCTTCTTTTTGTTTTAATGGAGTGGAAAATTTACACACCAAAGTGAAGAGAGATAGGAGAGGCAACCTCTCATGTGATTGTATTTAAAATACTGATGAATTTGTCACAGTTGTATTTCCTCTGACTTTGGAGAAGAGCACATACAGAACTGATCAGAGGAATTCACTATAGCACCTGGGAAATTGTATTTCCCAGAAGATTAGAAGGGTAATATTAATTATTGAGAGTTCATTTGTTAGAGAACAGAGGTGGGGGTTGGATAAACCAAGTTTAAACATGTGGGAACTGCCTCCCAAACCATTTCCTTTTTCACCTGAAATCCTTCTGAAGTTTCTGCCATTGCAGCTTTGCCCTTGGTGTGTCATTGTCTAGAATTACTCATAAAGTCAGTTCTGCAAGCATTGAAACATCACAGAAAGAAGAATTGTAATCAGGTTCCCAAACAGTTTTGAAATGGAGAACTTCTAGGAAATTTCCTAAAATAACACATATACTTTAATTTCTTTTTTTTGCAGTTAAACTTTTCAGATCCATTTGTTTTGGAAAGTTTGGCTAAACATCTAAGCTAGAGGTCCTTCAAGTCATACCTGAAAGAGGATACTATTTACTTCTAAAGACTTTTTTTTTGACTCTCATCATTTCTGCCTGGAAAGAGTCAAATCTCGTGCAACAACATTGGGATCAAAATCCGGAGTGGGAGCATTGACAATTAATCCAGACCCTTGGCTGCAGTAGGACTTGGAAATGAACTGCTATAAGCTTTCAGGGAGAAGATTAAAGAATTGGTTTGAGACTGTGGAGATGTGGATTTGATTGCCAGCATTGTCACAGCCTTTCTGTGCAATCATGGGCAAGGCACTTCTGAGGCCTTACATCTCTATTTAGCCTAGTGGTCTAAATATTAAGTACCCAGGGCCAGCAAGTTTTCTAGGTTGTGTCCATTGTCAACGGATAGGGACCAGGATTCCTACCACTTTTCCCCTGTGGTCAATTGAGAGAGACTAATCTAATGTAAATCATCCCAACTAGCTTGGATTCATGCTTTAGGACAATTAAAATTGCCTTCCATTATATCTTTCTATTGATACAACAAGCATTAAATCTGGTTAACAGATTCTAGATGAGATAACTATTTCATATAGCCACAATTAGGTGGGAAAAATCCCACCTTTAATCTCTGTATAAACTGATTTCCTCAACGTAATATGGGAGTAGTATTATTGTTGTTCCTGTGCTTTGTGTGTCTTATCTATTGGATGGAAGTTCTAGGTCCTGTAATGTCATAGATCCAGTTCCTAGTCAGGTTTGATTGTCTTTATTTATCCAGAGATGGAAATTATTTTCAAGCACCACACAAATCAGGGTTAAATCAACATAGATTTTATTGCCGTGAAATGTTTGATCAAATGTGGTCATTATCTTCATAGACTCATGTAAAACAGGTAGCTTGTATAGGAAATAGAAATATAAAAGATTATGTTTTTCACCACTGAATTATAAATTAAGTTAAATTAAGTGGAAGGAAAAAAACCAAAACAAACCAAAACCCCAAACCAATAAATAGGACATTGTTTGTTGGTGACCAAGTGCGCACTCACATTTAAATACAATCACAACAGCTGCTGTACAGAACAGAATTAATTGTACAAAATAAAGAAAAGTAAAGAATAGCAATAAAAAAAGATCAGACCTCTCCAAATGACCTTCACCTGGCAAAGGAAAATGATTTTATGTTCCTCCCCCATTCCCCACACAGCTGTACTTGAAGTCTTGTTGAACCTGTAATGAGGGCAGAGGCAGAGGATATTTTTATAAATACAGTTCCTGTATAATTATGTTTATTGAGTCTTCCTTGTGTTGCAGGCTTGTGTCTTCTATTAATGCCATTTTTTCTTGTCCTTAAAAATAAAGAATTAGAGCAGCAAAACTATCTCTCCAAAGGATAAAAGAAAGTCAAATGACCTTGGAATTAATCAGCAGCCCTTTTGGATACCTAAGACATCGAAGACCAAAACTGCTTGTTGGTATTAGGAAACAAACAAACAAGAAACAAGCAGTTAGAGAAATTGGCTCTTAGGACAATAAAGCAGCCCTTCCAGAGCCTTGCTGCAAAATTGTGAGCCACGGCTGTACCACTGAGTCATGTTCAAAGGAAGAGATGAGCTGGGGAAATATTTACACAGAGGTCCAGGATTTGGAAGGACTATACATTGTGCCTGCTTTGTAGCAGGTTTTTTTATTTTTAGGAAAAGTTAAAGAGAAGCTTCAAAGAGCAGATTCCTTGTTGATTTGGAGAGCTGAAGTCTTTTCCCAACGAATGTTGGAGTTTATCTTTAAAAAAGAAGTAAATTAAAGGTCTAAATTCACCCCTCGTGCCAGTTCTCCAAGGCAACAGCATGACACCTAGGAGGAGCTAGGGTTTAAGGTGACAGCATGAAGGACAAAACTCTTGATAGTCTTTTGTAGGTGGTAGGGTCATCACTGCTTGTCTGTGGTTCACTCCCCTTTACAGGTCATATGAATGCTGTTCCAGTTCTCATGATCTGCATAAAACTCTCCCTTTACTACACCTCTCTGCCATGTAATGACACTAAAGGAGGACTGTGTGAACAGAGATCCAAATTTTAGGGCAGAGGTTGGAGGCGAGAATTTTACTTCTAGCTCTGCCAGAGACTTACCTTCTAAGCTTAGTCAACACATGAGCTGTTTGTACTCATAGTGAGTAACACCTTACTCTAGAAAGAAAGGCATGTGGTTAGTCAATGTGTTTACTTTATGAGTAATTTTCTAATAAATCCGAATGTCAACAGCTCGTCTTTGTGAGTCAAATGTGTCAGGGCTTAGTATAAGAAGTAAGTGTAGAGATCTGCTTAAAGTGTTTTGAAATTCATGGTGGGAAAGGTGTAATGCATACAAAGCCGAACAATGGGCTGAAGTACAACAGGATCCAAATACTCAGACAACACTTGAGTTATGAATCTATTTACGGAATTTCAAAAATCATAACGATTCATTGCCCTGGCCACTTTGGAAAAGTTCGGACACTTTTCTGTACTCCTTTGATGTTTTTGACCTGAATGGAATAAACAATTCCATGATATCTCAAAGGAAGAACTTTTGTTTTCAGATCAGATTAATTTCAAAGACAGAAAGATGCAAATATTCTTGAATTTGCTACTAGTGAGCACCCACTAACTTCAAACTGCGCCCTTCCTTCAGGCTGATCTAGTTCATGAATGTGTTTTGAGATGGCAACATTTCCATAGAGACAAGGACTAAGAAAATAAAAAAACCCCTGACAACATGGAAACACTGTGCAGGTATACATGGCTGAGTACTTAGGCTGAGATTTCACAGGAATATCAGTGAATCCATTGCTTAAAACCATACTGAAAGTTCCAATTTCAAAAACCAAAGGCATTTTGACACCAAATTAGTCTGACAGCTTGTTCAGGAGAAAAGGCAGTAAAAATTATTTTTTCTCTCAATAAAATTATGAAGTGCAATTAAAAATAAAAAACAGAGAGCCTCTGAATGTCAGCAGACTTGCAGTTACCTTTTGAAAAGAATTTTGCTTTTAAAATGTGCTAATATACTAAAGGAAAAGCAGAAAGTTTAGGATGTAAACGAAGGTAGCCTCTTAATGGTAAGAATATACAGCAGTTCAATCAGGTTGAATTAGATCTGTATTGAACCTTACCAAAAATATGTAAGGGTCATTAAGTAAAAACCGGGAAGTTCTGGGGCTTCGAGAGTGCTCAGGTTTATTAATATGAATAGATCAAAGGATAATCCAGGTCAAAAATAATTTGTTGCCTGCAGAGCAGAGGCTTATAGTGATTATGTAACAACAGAAGATGCAAGTCTTTAAATAAATTACTGTTGGGACCTTGGACCATGTCCTGAATAGGTAAATATTTAAAATAATGGTGTATATGTATTATTTCCAATATCAGACCTTTGAATTTTGAAAATGCTGCTTCCTCAACAGTTTCACAGAATAATCTACCCAGCCAAACATTCCTCCTTCTCCAGAAGGTTGATATTTTAGTGAAGAAAGTTGAAAAGAATTTAAAAAACTTTTTTCTTCTCTTCTTTCTCTCATCAAAATCTTATTTAAATTTATCTGCATCTTGAAGGAGAGGACCACAATTATGTTGCTTTACAGTACATTTTAATGCGCCAAATCTTCATATCTGACACAAACTTTTAATTCCCCCCGTCCCCCCACCCCCACCTCTCCTTATCTCTCCCTCAGTTTGGGCAACAAAAAAAGCAGAATGAGTTTCCTTTTCACTTTTAATCATGGTTACCTGCTTTCACCCTCAAGTATTTCACGTTCTAGATCAGCCCCCGATGTTTCTGTCAAAGACATATCTGAGGATCATTCAATTGATTTTAGCACTTCTCCAGAGGTGCTAGAGTGAAAAATCAATTCAGTAAAGTTTAAGTTCTGTTAGGCACTTAGCTGACCTTAGTGTGTTAAGGAGGTGGAGTCCCATGGAGGTACACCTGTTTCCCTCAGTGCATAAAGGGTGCCTTGATAGCACTAAAGTAGGTGTCTAAATTATACACCTACTGTAAGCAAGGACAAATCTGGCCAAAATCATAGGATTTCGTCTTTTTTTTTTTTTTTTTTTTTTGGATTTCCTTACTCAAGCAAGTGGGGACTCATTAACTCCTAGCATGTTTTCTCACCGTGATGGCAATGTCCTTACTGACCTCTAGAGGAACAGCATCATGCCATAAGCACTCTATTTCCTTCCATACATTTGGAAGATGATGTTGATCTTGTTAATTCAGTTTGACTCTCTACATCACGGCTGTAAACATCCTCAGATATTTGTCATAGTCCCTAGGTTTAGTCTAAAGCTGAGTATCCAAGATATAATGCATGCTAACTTGCTCTAGAGAGCTATGATGTACACATGTGTATGAGCGCTTTTATCCTTGGCTTCCTTTATACCTAATTGAGAAAAGTAACCACTTTCATGGCATGATTCATCATTGCTTTGAGGTGAGATAAACTGCGTATTATAAGTGCTCTCCACTTATTATAGGGAGAGGAGGGTGATTAATCCAGTTATAGTCATGTACAATACAAAGTGTCGCTGTTATATTCCAACTATTATCTGTGGAGAATGCCAGGCACTTCCAGATGATCCCTTCTACCTGTCCTAGACACTTGGTGGTGCTAATCAAGTGGCCACCTATAGGTATCTAGTGCCATTTTTGGGATCCTCCAGCTCCTCCTTCACGTGAGTCCAGTTCTCCTGTAGGTTTCATGTCATATTTGTCAAAACTCTGTGTGTGTCTTAGATATCCTAAAACATCTCAAACGGCTCTAAACAATTACACATGGACGACTGTACTATTTCCTATCACAGAAAGAGATGAATTGTCCTTTGGAAGAAAATGTCTGGTTCTGCTGATATTAAAAGGAGTTTAGATGGCCAGCATAACCCCACCCTGTAATACCAACTTAACTTACTCAATAAAGTGATGTCAGAGAAACAAGAAAAGGAATGGAATAAAAGTCTTGTTGAAGAAGAAGTTAGAATGTGGCTGGAAAAAGCCTCTTGACTCAGAGAGGTTTGAGCTCAAACTATGCCTCCAATGTTTTCTGTGTGAGGATGTGTGGTAGGTGGTAAAGCAGTATTTCAGAAGCACATTAGCAAGGTTATTACCACTTAGCTGCTGTGGACTAAGCCAATCTGTCTGATTTGTCATTTTGGGTTTATTTTCTTTTCGATAAGCGAGTGGATTCTGTTAGACCTCTGCACCTCAGCTGGATTTTTAAAGACAATAAAGCTGCAGAAACAAGCTGTTGAAGAAAAGAAAGCATCATAAAATCAAGGCAACACAAAAGGTGACTCCAATTGCCTGCATTGATCCTGTTGAACAGAGACCCAGGTATGACAGACTGCAGTGTTGTGGGACCAGGGGCTGAGAAGATAGAGGACAGAAGCCCTTGCTGTCATTTAATCTGAAGTTCACAGAGGGATCAGGGCTTTTATTGAAACAATCAAGGTGATTTTCATTTTAGTCTGCCATGCTCTTTTCACAAGAGACACCACGGCTACTGCTTGAATGGTCAGGACAGATTCCCAACAGGTTTTGGCCTCATTCCAGTGCAGCTTAGTTGTACATTCCCATGTGGGGATGAGCAGCCCCCAACACTGAATCGTTCATTTGTCCCATGACCTAAGAATTCCTCTTTTGCCAGGTTTCCATATTATTTTCCCAAGGATGAGTAGATCAGGCATTTCCAATGGATCAGAGGAAGCCTTTCTTTCAATCTATCCAGCATGCAAGCAAAGTCAGGATGCTGGAACTGCGTGTCTCACAACCGATGCACTGGCCCTAACTCTGTTGCCGGAGAAGAAAGTGCTTCAGATTTCATGTGCCACCTCAGCCAAGTCCAGAAGTGCTTATAAAAAACAGTGTTAGTGTATCATTCAGAACAATCAAATACTACGTGCACGAAAAAGTAGTTTAGAGCAACATAAATTTTAAAAAAGTGACAATTTCTTCACACAATTACTGTACACTGCTGTTCTTAGGGTTGAATACTTTCCTCTCTCACGCTCTCTCTTTCTCTCTGTTTTAATCTTTCTCTTTTTTATTTTCTTTTTTGGATTTTTTTCTTTTTTTTTCTTTTTTCCCCCTCTTTTTGGATTTGGTCCACTGGAGATAAATCGCCCTCAATGATATATATATTTAAAAAAAATATCAGCAGCAAGACTCTCTCGAAATAGATTCTGTTTGATGTAGCTAGTCTGTCTTTTCTGTTTTGCCCTCTTTCACAGCAGCCTCTGAAGTTTTCCGCAGGGGGGCTTTCTCCGAGTTGGCGTGTCCTTGGCCGGATTCCGCCGCTCCTCCGTTTTTGTGCGATGTGTGCTTTTCCAAGTAGTTCAGCATTTCACTGAGAACAGTTTGGAAAGTGCTTAGGGCAGCACATATTGCAGGAGTTCCAAAACCATGAGTGATCAAACTACAAATGGGAAGGAGACAGAAAAAGAAAAAGAAATACACACACGCACATAAATATAAATGCATTCACATGCATCGAAGAGTTTACTGTACATTCATTTTGCGGTAGAGAAATTCAAGATTTGCTCCCTAAACTCTTTGTTACCTATGGGAGAAACAGAAAAGAAAAGAGTAGAGATGAAGGGGAGACTACATACAGCTTCCAAGATTGGTTTTGGTAGGAGTCTCAGTTCTGAAACAGTGTGGGACAGATCCTCAACTGATGCAGAATGACATAGTGTTGTTGACTTCAGAGAGGCCAAGAGAGGATCCGTGCTCTAGGCTCTCCAGCATTGCTACTTTTCCAGTCCCAGAAGGTTTGTCTCTCCCCTTCTCAGGTAAATAAAACCAGTTCTGTGTGGTTTATTCACTCTTCTAGATCAGACTCTTGAACAAGACCTGATTATTCTACATGGATGTATGACTGCATCTGTACTGGGAAATTAAGCAATACCAAGGGTGCAATCTTTGACTCCCAGCACAATTAGCATGGTTTGGCCATATCTGTGCTGCTAAGCCCTCTGAGCATCCAACAGGGTGAAATCCAAACTGCCAATTGGGAATAGTCCCTGGCCAATACTAGTGCCCAAACAATGCCCAGGAAATGTTTAACAGAGGGCTAGTTCAGCCAGGCTAAATTCACAGACCATCCTAACCAATTAATAGCAAAAATAACCAAATTCCAACAGTGTTCCCCTGGTGGTGTTCAATTTACCAGTACAGATTTACCCTGTTGTAACTTTGACCCAAATAAGGTGTTTTTTTCAAGATAACACTGCATTTTTCTTGTTTTTCTGCACTGCAAAGTAGCTGAATTTCAGTCATTCTCCTCACTTAACAGCTGCTGAAATGATGTATTAATGAAGCTGCCAGGCAGAGCTAGAGTGGGTTAATCTCATCTCTAGTTTAGAAGAGCATTTCAGTGCACACTTTTGCATCTACAGCCACTTGAGATGTTTTGGGCATTCAGTCTGGCTTCCACCCGCAGATCCAGAAGTGTGCAAGTTTCCCACAGGTCCTGTCTCTTAGGTACCACCTCTGTGAAGATGTCTCATCTACCTTAGGATATCAGAAATGACACTAGAGACCAATTTTCCAGCAATCAACTTCAGCCCTATCTGCCTAAATATTATGCATACAGTATAAGATGTTCACATAAGGGCCAGGGAAGCTCAAGTTGCACTAGACACCTTAGTATGGGCAACCAAGTCATCCCCACTGTTATAACGATTCATTTTGATAAATGGTAAGTGAAAAAAAAACAACTATCCAAATCCTCCAGATTTTTAGTTTTCATTTAGAAACATAAATGAAAAATTATTTCAAAGGTTGAAATGTCATTGCAGTTTTTGAAAGACTGAGTTCAGTCACAGAATCACAGAGTCACAGAATCGATCTTGTTGGAAGAGACCTCTGGGATCATCGAGTTCAACCTTTGCCCTAACACCACCACATCACCTAGACCATGGCACTAAGTGTCACGTCCAGTCTTTTCTTAAACACCTCCAGGAATGATGACTCCACCACCTCTCTGGGAAGCCCATTCCAATGCCTAACAACCCTTAATTATCTCATTTATCTCAAGTTATCTCAATTCTGCTCAAGGTAGAAAGAAGACAAGAAGAACTGAAGCTGATCTTTGAGTTTGTGGACATTTTTGAGAAATCAATGCTTTATATTGGTTTTGGTGAGGGGAAAAACCCCACATTACAGTGATTCTGACAAAACAATAACTATTGCCTATCCTGTGCTAGTTAAGATCTTGTCCTTGAGGTAACTCTCTGGATATCTTAGGTATCACATCAATAAACCTTGGTCTAATGCAGAGACCCACATGTAGGTCAGAAATGAGAACGTTTCACTTCAGTGAGAAACCTTCTCCTCTGCACTTTGGCTTCTCCATCTTTCCATCTGTTTTAGAAAAAAGTGAAAAAACAGAGACCAAGGGAAAAGAGGTTATACAGGACATGGACAATTGACAGGATGCTGGAGGTATCAAACAAAAACCCAAGGGAAAGGCTCTAAGATATCTTTCTGTTTGGTAGGAAAACTGGTATTCTAGGGAAGACACCAAACATATGGGAGTCCTAAACAAAATCATAGCTTAGTTTGGAAATATTTCTGCATTTCGGATTGGGAGTGGCCCAGTCTCTTATAAAAGGTCTCCCAAAGGCTGTTAACAAATAACTTGCTTTTAGAATGTTTATCCATCGGTCTCCAGGCACTTTTCAAAGCAGGAATTTATGTTTATCCCCAGTTAGTAATGAGAGGAAAATGATAATTAAATATTTACAAGAACTGTTTTGCAAACATCAATTAATAATACCACACAACTCTTGAAGTTTGGACTCTTGAAGTTTGGACTAGTAGTAATATCTGGATCTTTTTAATTTAACATTAAGAAGAGGTAAATGTACCCAGAAAACAAAAATCACCATTATCATCATCTTCATCATAAGTCATGTTTTTAGTAGTAGTAAAACAAGATCAGCACTAGCATATAGATAAGAGTATTTTTAGCCCTTTCAAGTCCTTTTAGGAGCCAGGTGATTTCAAGATTTTGTGTTGCATTTTATCATCATTTCTAGTCTTCATAAGTCCAGAGAAATGAAAATGTGATGGAGCTTACAATAACAGAATGCAAGAAAAAGAAAATTCAAATGTGTCACTACTAGTTAAAATATCTCATGATTTTCACACTGTTAGTGTGGTCTTCTAGGTTTTGATTTGGGGAACTGACTATACTGAGACATATATAAAAATATTTACGATCTTGCACGCAAAAGAAATTAGTTTATCTAATTTAAAAGTTGGCAATATCTGCAATCATTCATTTCCAGTAGATGCAAATAATAAGTTTAACAAAGGATTGAATAGAAAATAAAACTTCTGGCCTGCTCTCTTTGAACCTTTCGACTCAAGAGCAAAAGAAACAGTACTGTGTTCATTTGATAGTTCAATACACCCTGAAGAGTAAAGTGGGAATACTATACTGAAAAATTACAGAGAATACCTCAGAAATGATCTGTAGGGCTAAGAACAAGGATGGAAAACTGTAATGTTCTGAAATGCTGAACAAGACTGTAGAAAACATTAGAATGGGACAATATCTGATATTAAGATGCATAAACATAAGCGTCAACTTGTAGGTGTATACATCAACAGTGCCTACACTCCCATTAGTGTTAAAGGGGACTTAATGTAGTTTCCTAGGTATAAGAGTCTACAGTGATCTGAGAAGTCCTATGACAGCTGAAATGTCTGCACAGATTTGCTAGATATGATATAAGACTTAAGACCACTTTTCTTCTAGGCTTTTTGTCGCCAAGCAGGTTACCCTTGTTTATCTCACATGGCACTAGATGCCAATGTTTAGGCAACTGAATAAAATCCCTGGGGCTTTATTCAAAACAGTCAAAGAAGTCTGGAGAATGATTTAACACATGGAATGAACATGGCTCTCTTATGGTGAGCTGTACTATTCTTCTGGCTACTCTGAGGGCTCCATCAAGCTGAATAAAAATCTGTGTTCAGTACTACTTGAGATGCCGTATGGTAACAAGACATCTACATCAGGTGAACAGATAATGCAGAGGGCTTACAGGAGTACAATATCTTTTTAAAGCAGCAATGGACTGATGGCACACCTAAAATAGCATCTAAAAAGATGCTGCATGCTACTGTTTAATCAGCTGTATCTTGTCCTAGATCTTCATTGATCACATGGGAAATTTAGACATCCAGCTCATATTGGAACACCTAGATACAGGTATTTTATCCTGAGCAGAATCTTAAACTACTGGTCTGAAAACTAGTGTTCAAATGAAAAGGACTTTGTGGGGTGAGTTAGGGGTCTATCTCCTTTACAGTTTAGCCTATTAAGTACCACTAATCATCAAATATGGCAGTTTTTTTCAAGTGTCCTATTTTGGCTAGAACAGGACCAATTCTCCTTTCAGTAGATTTTCCTTCAGTTAAGTATCTCTAACTGCACTTTCTCAAGTTGACTACAGGTTTTTCAGACAGTGTCTGCTTTTAGAATTGATAACATTTGATGTTTGCAGTCGTTACTAAAGTAATGGTAGGATTGGTACACAGAAAGTCACATGTTTATACTCATTCCTGTGGGAATCAAGATCACTGTTGGCTCTTTTACGGTCCACAAGTGAAAAGATGTAAAAGGGTCGCACCTACGGGAAAGTGCGGATGGAATAGGTGACCAAAAATTGACCAACAAAGTATTCCATCCCATACATGTGCTACTTAGTATAAATCTAAGGGATCACGGAGGCTGACCCTTCTTCTTTCATGGCCAGAATCCCTTTGGGACTCTGCTCGTTCTTCTGTCTTCGATCCTAATCTGTGTATTCCTGAATTCAGTTCCCATCTGCTGCTGAGTCCAGTCCGGGACATCGCAGTGCTCATCCTGCCATGTCAGCACTGCGAGCCACTGTGGTGCATGATTCCATGATCCTCATTGGGAAGTTCAATATTGGCTTGATATACTTTTATTTCTGTTAATAGTAGTTTAGTATTGATATTATTATACTTCTTTCCCCACTGTTATTGTTTTCTTAAAGCAGTTTAAATTTTCCAATCCATAAGTCTTTCTCTTTTCTCTTTTCTCCCCCCTTCTTCTGAAGGAAGAAAGGGGTTAATGGAGAGCATCTGTCATCTGCTTTAATTGCTGACCTAGCCTTGAACAGTGACATCAAGATAGCATTGTATTTCTTATAAAAAAGCCAACCCTACTTTAGTGAAATGGCATTGCAAAGTCTCATGGCAACTCTACTTTCAGTTCCTGAAGAATATATATTTCTCCACAGATGGGGATATGCAGAGCCTATTAATTTTCCCATGAAGCTTATTAATAGAAACCATTTATATGGAAAATTTCTGACCAGTCCTCCTTGCCATGCTCTTGCAAGGGTGTATTTTTTTAGCCTCACTTTATGTAATGAGCATAAAAAGGCCAAGAGATGTTATCTTCTACTTTATCTTACATTTTTATCAGTAATTCCCCCTGCTCTAATTTTGGTGGACTTTATTTCTCTGCAAGTTAAAGTCTTTGAAAAATCTAAGCAAGTTGGATTATTTCCCTTTGCTGATGAAAGTAAGTTTAAAGTTGGGGAGAAAATCTGATTTTACATTTCAATCAGGCATGACAGAAAGAAGATTAATGGTAAAGAACTCAAATGTATTTCTTGAAAGTCAAATTTAGTTGCCTAATTTTTCAGGCT
>NW_009593862.1:27556-30695 GCF_000690535.1 Cariama cristata
AAATTGGTTCCTTTTTGGTATGCTCCACATCTGTGAAATTAGTTGCTTTCATTTTAATACTTTCATTTGGATTTAAAAGCCTAAAATTAAACATAGTGGTTTCACAATGGAGTCTTCTGGGTATTCTTATCTTTGTAGTGCATCTCATTGCGACTCCTATAAACTAACTTCATTGTTCTAAAAGGCAAGGCTAAAATTTCTGATTTTGGTACTGTGCATGGAGAGCTGCAGAAAGAAGACAGCGAATATCAGGCCAACGTACTATAAATCTTTATGCTTAAGGACATTCAGACCTGCCTGCAATTCTGCCCAGCGCTATGATGTAATTACATCTGCTCATGTTTTAATGATGGCCTTACATAAAAGTGAAAAGATCCAAGTGTGCCTGAAGGCTTGGACTCTCGTTTGGCAACTACCTCAAGGACTCCTCCATACCCCAGGCTGGTGAAACTCCGACATGCAGCAAAAGAAACAGATTCACTCTCGGTGGGGGGGAAGAGGCCATCTGCACTGAATGTTTACACCCTTGTTTAAAATAAACAAATACTATAAAACAATAATAATGAAGAAAAAGCAAGCTTGAACTTATTGGTTGGACTTTCTCAGAACTTTAAATATGAAAATCACATCATGATTATCCAAGTTCAACAACACATGGCAGATGACAAATAACAAGATCTGATAAGACTTTTGATGGCTGTAAAGGAAATGGAATAGGACTTGAATCTCTTCACTGATACAAGTAACATCCTAAGTTAGAGTTGTCTGTATTGACTTTGAGGTGCTTCTGTTGATTTCAAGGTTTGTCCTGTGAAGGTTGCCTAGAGAATTAAATTGTGCTAACTTTACTTCAAAAACTCAGTAGGTCTAACCATGACAAAGGTTAGACTAATAGTCAAGGTGAGCTTTAGAACATGGCCAGTATATATTACAGGGATGAATAGTCTATAGGATCAGAGTGGCAAACAGCACATATAAAAGTTGCCTTGCAAAGTAGGCCCTTATGCTTGGTTTTTGTTCATAACCAAACAAGTGTATTAAGGACATGTTCTCCTAAGCAGATGGACCTGCTTTTAGCATGTGTAAAACAAAGAAGAAAGTAAGAAAAGCGTACTAGAACTGATACCCCATATTTCCAAAATATTCTCTTTCATCTCTGTATGTTTTAGACCTTGAGTCTGATTTTCCACACCAGGAGAATTTCCCAGGTAACACATCTGAACCATCCAAGACTGTGACTATGCAGTGTTTCTGAGCTATAGACCAAAAATTAAGCCACAACACTGCACTATGCATGGTGCTCATAGAAGCCCTTGGATGTCTGCCAAGAAATGTTTCCAGCATAGCACATTATATGCTCCAAATAAAAGATTGGATAATGTTGTGACTTGCTGGTTTTGAATGAGGAAAAGATGTACAAGCTTCTGGATCACTGTGTATGAAAAGTGGTCTCTCTCCCCATTACTGCCTGTGGAGCCAAACACACCAGGGAGACCAGGGATTCATGATGACTGGATATTTTTGAAAAAGAGTGAGCGTGTCCTTCACACAAGCATCAGCTCCTTCGGTTTCTCCCTTCACTGAGTTAATGATCACACTTCTGCTCTACAGGAAGGCAGAGAAATGAATGCAATTCAACCAACTTCCTACTTGCTACCATGTGTAGACTTTTTCCAGTGAGGCAGCTAATGTAGCTGAGAAGACCCATTGCCCTCCTCCAATGAGAAAGACCAAGAAGTAAGCATTATAACCATGCTGATGACAAGGGACAATGCAACTTTGTAACCTAGTAATTTGGAAACGAGGGGATGTCATTCCTTTTTTGAGAAACACAAGAGTACCTTAAATGTTTTAAGAAATTTTAAGTGCTGGGTTGAAAACGAAATCAAGCCCCTCAAGCTTTTTTCCATCTTTGATGAAGGTATACCTGCTTTTTCACTGGTAATCATGGAACATATTTGTTAATGAAGAGAATAAAGAAAAGAGAACAGATTCTCATCTGTTCTCTTGATTCCATAAATTGTGACTTTAAGGGAATATGATATCATAAGACTCATGATAAAAATAATTGGCAATATCAGAAACTCACATCCTTCCAAAAGGTGTGTCTTAAGCAGAGCAGGAGAAGATGGTTGAACCCCTGCTATGGAAAGAACAAAGAGAGAATCCCTGGGAAAGAGAATGAGGGGAAAAACCCAGAGGAAGGAACTCTAATGCCTTTGGTAAATAAAGAGACAAAGAAAAGAAAGAAAAAAATAGAAAAAAGAAAAAAGAAAGGAACAATTCACTGATTACTAGTACCTCGGCACTCACACAGTGCTGTCCCCCTCAGCTAGCTGAATCTAAAGACAGATTGAGAGAGACCATGGAAATCAGGGAACTCTAGAGGGCACCAGAGGTGTTTCACCACAAACTTCTTTGCGCACCAAGATTCTTCCAGTCGGTGCATCCAAGCAGAAGGCTGCTGCTGCTAATCAAGATGACTGGAATTATGACAGCAGCTGTTCTGCCTCCAGATAAGCAAAGAAGCATAAAAAAGAGAGAACAATATATAAGGGGAGTAAGCACATCTGTAAAGGCAACCCACAAGTAGGGCTTTGGGCTTGGCTCTTTGTTACAGTTTAAAAAACATATTGAGCTTCGGAACCCATTTCATTACTTGCTTTTACCCTTCAGAAAGAAGGATGTTACTTTCTCACTGTTCCCAAAGTCTGAGCCTCTGGTTTCTTGCCTGTCGCTTTTTGTGTCACCTTGTCAGTGTGATGCCAGGCATTTGCAAGAGGCTGACAGTTCCAGGCTCAGAAACTACCTAAATGACAAAACTGTTGTCTCAAATAGTTTCATAGGAAGGGTGTTTCATATCATCTGGATGGCTACGCAAAGCATAGAATAATTTGTGAGGACGCCGATTGTTTTCATTATCTAGCTTTAGAATTCTAAGCCTATTATTTTTTGTCTGTTTTCATAAGGTTTCTGCACTGAAAGAAGTGTCACTTGTGAGAAAGTGTTTTTCCCTTTGCTGTTTTGCTTTCTTTATCTTTTCTATATAAAATAGATGATCTGGATGTGATTTTGATCTTAATGAAATGTAACCTTGAAGCTAAAGGGTCAAATCTAGCTGTAATAGATGGGTATTGTC
>NW_009593862.1:30711-63130 GCF_000690535.1 Cariama cristata
CATTAGTACGATATCTTTCCAAACACTACAGATTCTTACAGACCCGAGTGTCCCAAAAGCAGGTGTAGAAGATATGTTTATACCCAATTTTACAAGTGAAGAAAGTGAGACTAAGAGGCTGACTAATGAGGTCAGAGAGTCTGTGTGTGTAAGCAAAGAAACAGACACAGATCTCTTGAGTATAATCTCAGGAAGTCTTCTCTTTGTAAGTTTTTATGTGTCATGTTTTTTGGCTTCCAAGCACAGAATGTGGGTCATTTTTTGTGACTTTTCTGGTAAAACTAGTTTTCATGAGATTTTGGGGACCTAAAAGAGACTTCTGCAAAAAATTAGAGAAAATAAAAGCTGTTCTGATGCAGAAGCATGTTCTGAAGGCAAACACAAGACACACGTCAGTGTGACTTTCGGGTTCCTAGCTGAATCTGTGGGAAGCTGAGATATAACAGTGGAATGGAAGAGAGAAGTAGATACACACTCTCTCCACTCAACAGGAGACAGGTAGGGTCCAAAATCAAGAAAAGTACTAGTTTAGTGTTTTGGACATTTGGTCCAGTTGGAGGGATATCCTGAATTCTGATCCTTAGACCGAAGGCTGGTTTGATACTTTATCAACAGACTTAAGTGTGAAATGAATACAGCAGGATTCTAGGTCCAGAACTGTAGCTTTGGTTTAATGCAGAAGCCACTACCTTAGATAATGACAGGCAAAGGCTCTCATTCTCAGTCCAGCCTTAAATTTTCATCTGCAAAAGGGAACAGTTTCAAGAGGAGAGATGGAAAGTGAACATACAAGTTCACCCATGCCACCAGAGATGCCATGGGATATTTAGAGTATCTATAAGCTCGGTAGATCTGAGGCAGGACTCACAAAACACCCTTGAACTGAGGGAGTGGCAGATGAATGTGAGACAGGATGTCCTTTTACACTTAAAACGACCCTAGATCCCAAGATTCTCCAGACAGGTGAACCACCCTAAGGCTCTTATACTCAAGCTAAGGGACGTCTTTAGTCACTTGTACCTGCATTAGTGAAATGAAGAGTGACAGGCTCCTCCTCTGACTATGAGTAATCTAGCATAACCTGGCCTCATTTCCATTATTCAAGCATTTTAACCTGCAAAGTAGTGGCCATATCTAAGCTTCCAACTGAGAACAACCTCTTGACTGAGATAAGGCTGACTTGTGCCTGAGAATTGTTTGGGACAGAAAGAGTTGGTCTAGGCCAAATATATACTAGGAACCACAGCAGCAATCAAACATTACAGACAATTGTGTTCCAGGGCCCAGGACCATACCCACACAGTTTATTAGACTAGTTTTCATGTATTTTTTGGGGAGTCTTAATTTCTACATGTCTCCATTCCTTCTCTGAAATGTGACAGAAACATTTCCCTTCTTCACAGCAAGGACGTATGCAACTGAAATTGTTTGGTTCATCTGGTCTACTTTTCTGCTCTGCAGAGTGTTAGATGCACTAAATGTCTGAGAAGTTAAAAAATACCAGATGAGATGAGTGATATACAAGTTAATCCCAACCATTTCCCATATTGAAATGCTTCAGATCTACCTGCACACTATTAACAGGAAAAGGATGGGGCTTGATGCTTCTGCTGGTTAACATTGTTCCAGATCCAGCCGAAGAACCTGTTGGTCTGCAATGTCACCATTTGGTTCTGCTGAATTAATGACAGGACTATGGCCATTGGGGGATATCCAAGACTTCACCATCTCCCATCATAACTACCTGCACCGTAGAGTCTCTAAGTGTGTGTCTCCAGACAGGCTTGTCTTCATCTGCTGTAGGTCATGATTGCCTTGGTTCAGTATTTCCAGGCTTTTCTAAAGTGAATTATTCTCAAAGCCTTATATATGTATTTTGTTTACATCCATCTTTTTGCTTTCTCTAAATATTCCAACACCATTTTCCCTCCAATCACCTTGGATAATTGAGAGCTGTCTCTCAGTTTCAATGAGCACGAAACTAGGCTCTTTTATCTCATCTGAATCAAAAAACAACCAACTTACAATGCTAAAAAGAGATTCGTATAACCTTTCTGTTCTGAAAAAGTGAAGAAAGATGAAATCTCAGCTTTACTGACACCAGTAGGATTTGGAAATGGTGTAAGTTTCAGGAGAAATTAAACCTCCAGCTTTTCCCTCTTGCATACACAGATGCATGCGTATGTACACACAAGTCTCACATGATTCTGTAGGGTTTTGGGGAGAAGACATCTGAATTATAACTAATAGAAAGCATTTCAAAAGAAACTAAGGTTTATCTAAACTTTTTTAATTCTTTCTTTCTTCCTTCTATTTCTTTCTTTTGCTCTCACTCTTGCTCTCTTGCTCTCGCTCTCTCTTTCCTGATGCTCACTCCATTTTGAAAGCAAAGGGTGTGAGAGATAGGTTTTCTCATTAAAGTTATAGAAACTTTTGGGTTCTTTTCTAGCACTGATATGCTGATTTTACTCTCTCCTGTAGTAGACTCATTAATGCGTTTACACAGATCGACCTTTAGCGGACAACAAAGAGACAGTCATGTAACTGGACAAGAAGTCTCAGCACTTACTAATGGAAATGGATTTTTCCAGGGTTTTCTTGTTTGCCTTGTGGCTTAATGCTGATTCTGTCTTCAGTAACTGGGGACAGGGTAGCTCTAGTGGTGGCTTTCAGCCCAGATACCACACACAAGATTATTTCACTTACTTCTCTGCATTTGTCATGAAGGAATCAGAGAAGAGCTGAAGGAGAGCTTGAGTAGCCCTACAATATATCACCTCTTCTTGAACCCACCCTTATGCATATGCTTAGAAATCTGAGCTGTCCCAAGACTTAGCCCATGAGGCCAGTGGCTTATGATCCAGCCCTGACAAGGTTGGACTTCTCTAAATCTTAGTACATTATTTATAGCACAGGTAAGGCACCTAACAGGGCTGTGATGAGGGCTGGTGCTTCCCTGAATTCCCAAGCTACATATATATTGGCCATATATATGCACCACTGTGCCCAGGAGTAGTTTGGGACAGTGCTAGTTAGACCAGTTAGCAAAACCCCAGGAATTCTGCAAAAAGCAGCACAGGCAGTCAACACATGCCTGTGCCTTGGCACTACTTTTATTTACTAATATCAATATAACTTCTCTGCAATAAGTTACTCCAAAGTGTATAGAAGAGGCAGAAATCTTGAGTAAAACATACATACTACTGCCCTGGCTCAGGCGGTGCACAATAGGTGCTGCTGTGACAGTAAGGGTCTACGGAATTGTGTCTTCCTGGTCAAATAATACTGGGAAATCATCCTTCATGCAGCATTGAGTTTTCTGTATTCAGGTCAGATGGGCATCTCAGCTGCACGAACATGCTTGTACCAGGGGTGTAGAAAAGCCTCTGGTTTTTTTGTGTCTCCTAAAGTTGTGCAAAACTCAGCAGTTTTCAGGCTCACTGGCAGATCCTTTGAAGATTTCCCCTGTTTTACACTTTGTATGAACTTTGAGTTTGGAATTTGAGCAAATCCAGCAATTCTGATCCCTTCATGAGGACTATCCTGTACTTCAGGCTGGACACCTGATGTTAATGAATTGAGACTCAGTGGAAAAAATTCAGAAAGAAGTGTGAGCTTGAAGACTTAAAACAGGGAAAACAGGAAACACTGTTTCGATCTGACCTGTGCCAGTCTGTCAATCCTGGTCTTAATTATTATCGTCGAGCAAGTAACACCACGAGCAAGTGGAGAACATAACTCTACACTTACCAGCTGTAGGGTAATTTATTCCTGAAGAAAACTCCCTTTTACCCCAAGGTAGTAGAGGCTGATTCTGCTGTAGGTATCAGATATTATAAGTCTTCAAAAAGTCCGTAATTATCTTAGAATTTATGCTAATAATAGAAATTTGTACAATTCCTATGAATTTTTCCTGTCATAAAAAATCTCTTTGACTTTCTGACATTGTATAGCATAAGCATATACATATATGTATAAAATATCAACTTTTAATCTTGTGGTTTCTTTGCTGCCTTGATTATGGTTTACAAGGCAGAATTTCTGAACCTTTTCTTGTTATATTAAATCTGTATGAAACTATATGAGATTTCCTGTGATCAAAAATCAGCTCATATTGGATAATGGTTGAAAAACATGTTATTTTTATGCTAAAAACATTCACAAAACCTTGTCAGAGATTCCAGTGAAAGACTATGGCTTGTCCTTGCCAAACGTAATATTTTGGCTCCATCCCAATCTAGAGATTTATACAGCATAGAGACAGAGAACTTATTGTGAGAAAGGTCACAGTTCTGGAATACAGATAGAAATGAATATGAAAATTTTACTATTGAAAAAGCATGTTATAAAATTTGTGATGACTGTATGGAGTCACTGTTTCAGATTTATCTCTCCTCTGTAAGACCTACTTGTAGGGCACCAACAGCTCTTGGGCATTTCGGTCATAAATAACATTAAATTCATATGCATAATCAGGACCAGCCACTTATTAAGACAGTCCAATTTTAGATTCTGACTGTTGTAGATATGGTCAGAGTATTTGACAATTACTATGGTATGAAGGTCAAATCCTTCTCTGGCATGCTGTTGCAAAGCTCTTTATCTATAGGTATAGATACACATAACCATGTTCGTTTCATAGCAACAATTAAGGACGACCGGCTCTTTTGGAAATCTGATCTTATGTGGGACCTATGATCAGGGATGTGGAGGCCAATGTACTTTGAATATTTGAATTCTTAGTGTTAGACATGTGCTTTGTTGGCCTGATGCTTTCAACATCTTTTTAGGAAATTGTTCCAGACCAATGTGTAAAGACAAGCAGCTACTTATGCTTGTGACTAACAGGAGTCTGTGCTATGACTTGGACAGCACTGAACATGTTCCTGGGTTACAAGAACTTTCTCCGTTGTTAGGGTACGAAGAATTTCTTCCTTTTCTCTCATCCCCAACTGATCAGGTGCAAATTTTCTGTGACAGAGATTTGTTCAGTCTGAGGCTCATCCCTCAGAGAAAGACAGAGAAACCAAGTGATCAGTCAGTAGCAGTCTGTGTTGAAATCTTGACTCTGAAAATAGTTGATGCTCCTGAAAAACATGGTGAATTGCATTCTCACATCTTCTCTGGCACCTGAGATAGACTTAAGTTCCTTCTGTTATATTTAATCTCAAGAGGGCAATTAGTGGTAGGAGGAGTGCAGATGACCTAGCTTTGAAGGCTGCCGGATTTAGGGGATGGAATAATGATTTTTTTGCCTACAGTAGATTTAGCTATTTACAACATCTAGTGTGTACTGGTTGGTTAAGGTGCCATTCAGCTGGAGATCTAGACCAGACTGTTCGGACAATGGAGTTTAGAGAAAAATTCAAGTCACACTAATGGAAATGTCTATGTTAGACCTGCTTAATTGTAATGCAGATTTCACAGGCTATACAGATGAGATCCCTAGAGACTACAGCAGAAGATATACACCTGGCTGAAATGGAGGCAGCTACATGTACATGAGTAGAGTTAAATGTCTGAGTCAGAAGCTGGATCTGACCTGAACTTCTTTACAGTAGGTGGAAAAGGAATATAGTCCCAGCTCAGCCTCTGGGCCTGGCAGTACTCATCATTCCCCAAGCACAATCAGAGAAGTTTGTCTGATTTAAGCCCAGGGAAGCATCTGTGTAGGATCAAGACCTGTGCTCTTCTAGGTGCCTATCTTCAGTCCAAAACTTATTGCCTACAGCAGGCATGAAAGACAGTACTGAGTGATCCAGGAGCTGCCTACAGAAGCTTTGTACTCCAATCAACTGAAGTGCAGCAGAGAAAGACGGATGGGAGCTGTACCAGCTGACAGTTTTTGTAGCTGAAGCCTTCAGCATTTTATCCTGACTACTATTTCTTCTTTAAACACAGTAATCCTTGGGGATTAGCTACCTTGTATCATGTTTACTTTGTGTGCATGTAATGGGGAATTACCTATTTTTCCACAAGCCTAGGTAGTCTGTTAAAATCCCTCTACAAGTACCCTGTATAAATAAGTATGTCTCCCTTGGTGTGCAAGTGTGGTTAGGTACTTTGGAGTGTGTGTGTATAAGGGAAAGTATACACAGACGTAAAGTGGTATGTGTATGTGTGTGCACATCACTGGGCAAGAATAGAAGTGGGGTTGTCTAGGTGTGTTCATATACGCGTAAGACAAACACAAGTATGTGTAAGAATAAACAGGAATGTGTGCATTTGTGGACCAGGCATTATCCTTGCCTCTCCCCACCCCCCAAAAGATAGATGGAAGAAGTGGGATGGTGGGTATTTTGGATTCCGTTCAAAGTCTGAGGGAATAAACATTAGCTGTCACACCACCTGGCTGCTGGATGCCTCAGGCTCTATCAGAATCTTAATAAGTAAAAGATGTTGGGATGTTGGGTAACAAAAGCTGTATATCCAGCCAATGAATGAAGAGTGGCTCAGCTGGCTGTGCTAAAGAAAATGCAACATCAGTCTAAGGCTTTACAGGCCTAACAAAGCTGCTTGGTATTATGGTCTGTAACGAGCTCTCTGGAACAATTCTTTACATGTTGATTTTTTCAGGTATCAGTTAATGGCTAGGGAAAAAAAAACCACCTGTAGCCCCAGCTAGTCATGTATTACTGTCTGTGGTCTAAGCAAAGACAGGCGTGCCTCTAGGATGTTTCATCACATTTATCTTTGAGAAATATCTTAGATGACCCCACTACTTCAAAACGGCCCCCTGGAAGTCCCCATCTCTCTTGACTGTATCTAGCACTAAAGCAAAAAGCCTAAAGTAAAAAAGTGAAATTGCACAGCAACTCCTGGGCTAATAAATCTTTCTGATCCCAAATTATCTATACACTTTTATTCATAACTTGGATAAAATTCTGACAAAGTTTGAACTTGGCATGCATGTACCATGGGTCCTTGACTTCATAACAGCTTCTTAGGCTGTCTGCACCAGTAAACTAAATATTGCTGGGCATGGGCCCAGGAACTGAGTCTAAATATATTAGCAATCTTTGGCTTTTTAGTCTGAGCCAGCTTGCATTCTCCCAGACCTTTCCAGGGTGCTACTCAGGAATTAATACAGTAAGAGTGTTCCAGTATGTAGTGTACTTTGAGGTCAGTCTGCTTTGGAGGCCAAAGAGTTAATAGTATGGTCATGGTAAGATGATGTCAAATGGTCTCAGTAGCATAGAAGAGGCTCTGGGACTATTTAGTTAATTGATAAGGATGCAGCCTAACTGTTTCTCCTCTATTGCTACTCTGATACATCTATATTGTCATTTTGGCTCTGAACTTGAGTTCCTGCATTTCTGGACCATCCACTTCATTAGTTGGCTTCTGATTTGGCTCACATCTAGCGCAAGACAACTTTCTGGCCGGATGGGGAGATTTGGCCAGCAGATGTAGAAAATTACTTACTCAAACTCAAACTGTGGTCCTAGAAGCAAAGTGAATGCAACTAGCCTGAACTACATGGCTAGGCAAACATGTGTTTTTAATAGGCACAGATAACAGAGGGATTATGAACATTATAGTCCTCTAGGTAAGGGAACAAATACCATTATAACATCGTATGTAGTCTTTATCAAAATTACAGATTTTAGCTAATTGTTCCTCTTTCAAAATCATACCTGAAATGTGTTAAATGTCTCTGGATGTCGAGGTCTAATATTGGAGTCGGTCTGGAGGATCCGAGGGGTGATCTGTCTTGACTTAGAAGGTCTTGGAATTCTTTACATATTTGTCTAAAAGGAAAGTGGAAAAACTTTAAATAAGACAGGTGTAATCCTTTCCATAAACCTGATACTCATAACACTGTCTCCTGGTCCTGAGTGGTCTCATTCATAACAGAAATGTTTGGCAGAGGCATTGTTAAAGAAATTAAAGGCAAACAAATCCCCCTTTTGCTTCTCTGCCCCAAATTCTCACAGCCAGCAGCATACAGAATCTCTTGAACAGCAATAGTCCCCCTCTGGAACCATATTAACATTGACATTTTAGAAAGTGATTTCTCCCCCAAGTTGGACCCAGTTTGGCAGTGGTAAGTCTGGCTTAGCTCACCTACATTAGAAGCAAGGGTTAAGGATAAAGAAAATTATGAACTAGGGTTAGAACATGCCCGAAGACTTTCTGTAAATATGCCACTACTTGTATACTTGCTTGTGTGTACTGGTTTATCTGCAGGTAGAAGTCCTGGTCATTTTGGCCGTGCCTTCTTGACCCCCAACCCTTAAGACAAATAGAGCACTAGGAGTTGTGAAGGAAAATGCTGCCTTTGCTCTCCTATTTTCCATTTGCATTCAAACTCTGCTTTTTTTGTAGAGTCTGGGGCAGAAGAACTGATGAATTCTCAATTGAGACCTCTCCCACAGGTCTACCCAGAGTGAGAATACATTCCAGCAGTAGTATTTACATTTCTTATTGAAACATTCATTAAATTGTCTTACATTTCTACTATCTACCAGGCAGCCTCAAGTAGATGTCTACAGCAGTCCAGAGGACTTGCATCCTAATGGTGCCTCTTTCTCTCTGGTGACTGTAGGAAGAGCTCAGTGACCCAGCCGTCAGTGCTTACACAACAGACAGGCAAGCAAGGCAAATCCCATCATGTCCACTTTTTCTCATCAATGTTTTCCTGGGCGACACAAACTTTCAGTAGGTAGGACCTGGGACACCAGTTCCACATCTTGCAATGGGAACTCTGGCTCTGTCTTGCCTGTCTCCCACGATCACAGTAGCCTAAATTCTTTGGAAAAGATGGATGGTCTTTCTGTCTTCCCTCAGGCTTCTCAGGACGCATCAGCACCTAGGTGTTAAAGATATTCCCTAGGATACCTCTATATAGGACCTAACGCTAGGAGAGTCCTGAAAATAAGGTCTTTTCATTCTTACAATATTGTTGTATTGGGCCAGTTTGCAAATTAGTCTAGGAATATTCTATCAATATACTTTCTAAAGAAGAAACCAAATCAGCTCCATGTCCTCAGAAGAGTACTATCTGGACCATGGATGAATAGAGACACCACTTACTTGTAATTGGTTTACGATACAGTTAATTAAAAAAGGAGAGGCCTCTGGATCTCTCTCTCAGGACTTCTCCAAATAAGCATGTCATTCTGCATTGACTGTATTGGAAATATAGGCACTTAATGTGGGGTCAGGAGGGCGTGATGTCCACCAGACTTTCAGGACAGTTGGGTTGTCTGATACTAGCCTGACAGTTGGATTGACCTAACACAGGTCACACTGACTACATGTAACCTAGTAAAGAGTGGCACCTAGTAAAGTACACAGTGCCAGGGGTCATTCTCATATCCTCGTGCAAATTGTCATAATCTGGTAAGATCCATATAGCTATGCTCCTCTAGCCTCCTAAAACCACCTCTCAGGGTGGTTTCCTGAGAATGGATCCTAGTGTGGGCTATCTCCCAGAATATGCCCAGAAGATATTTGGAAGAGTTCAAGGAGCCATTCTAACAATTTAATAATATGGACAATTGCAATCTGATGACTCAGTGTCTACATTGTTTACTTTGTTAACATAGATGCAGCCATTGTGCCTGAGGCCAGTTTCTAATACTAAAGAGCATCTCTGTGGGCCATGATTTCTGTTAGAAGACTCCTTGCACATCTAGCCCTAGATAAGGTTTGAGTTCTCCATTATCACGTTGTAACTCTTGTCCTTTGAGACAGGGGCATAAAGGAAAATAAGTGGGTAAACTCAGCTTCTTGGTCTTTAGAAGGTCCTCCATTGATGAGTTACAAGCAAGGAAATTATACTAATCTGGTTTTACCCTTCATTATATCACAGTTATGCAAGTTGTGGACATCGACTTACGATGTGGCTACCACAGCGCTCTCTTAACTTAGAGGAAAGGAGTTGCAGAAATCTATTTCCTGCTGTGCTGCTGGACTTCATCCAAGCCTGATTTCTGTAAATGCTTGTCATCTATATGGACCTAGACACTGACTGCTTGAAAAGACAGCATCATCTTAGCCTTTCAGGCAAAGAGAGATATTCAGCAGAAATGTATGTAAATGCAGCATACAGTTTTAATGAATCAAGTCCTTAGAGGAAAAACAGTTCCTTTCAACAACTGAAAACACTCAGTCATTTTGGCTTCTAAACAATCTACTATCCCCAGTCGGCCCTGTCAGCACTGCTCTTCTCTCCTTCCTCCAACCTCTACTTTCTACCTGTTGAAAAAGTTCATCTTAAAAGTTCTTACATTTTGACAAAGGAAAGTGTCAGAACCAAGTGTGCAATTAAGTTCCCTTCTATCTTCACATGTCAAAAGTCTTTACTGAATGTTGGCAGATTGAAAGAGAAGAAAAAACTTTTTTATTATACATGAAAACCTGTAAAAGGCAGTAACCTACTTTCTTCAAGGGGATTTCTAGGCAAAGTGGTGTCTCAGAGCCTCAACCACCAATAAAACATCACCTGGGTAGTGACACGGAGAGGGACTGACAGTTATTTGCTGAGATGGACCATGACTTTGAAAAAGCAAAGAAAGACGATTATGCTGTCTTAAGGGCCACAAGTTAATTAAAAAAGTCCTGGTCACTCCTGCAAGGGAGGTACCTAATGATTTCTGACAGAAGGTCAGATGTTCCAGTATATGATCCAGAAAAGGTAAAAAATTCTGTACTGGATCAGAACAAGAGCCCAGCTAGTCCATGATCCTATCCCTCACAGTGGCCAAAGCAAACTCCTTGTGATGAGTACAAGAGTGAGGCAAATGTGTGCCCATGAGACTGATATATTCCAAGTGTGGCAGAGTTGTCAGGCATCCAAAGACCAGATATCAGAGAGATGCTCAGCAGGTCCTGGGCATCCAGTCTCAGAGCTACTTTTCAGAAAACCTAGCAAATTGAGCACATAGAGTCATGAGCCAGACGTTGATTATTCTGTACTGGCTGTAAGCAACCCGACAATAAAATTGTTGTTCACTTTATTCTGTTTTGGTCTCTGTAAATGTGTGTGTATCTGTCCCTCTGTCTCATGTGGAAGACCTTGTGCTGCGATACTCTTTGATATTTCCCATAGGACAGTGTGCTTCTCTGTCAAGTGGAATTATTGACATGGCCTTCAACAGTTCTGCATCTGTCCCAGCTGCATCCTGACCAGATTCTGTCCCCTATTGTGAAGCCACTCAGTGTCTTCCACACCTCTGCAAGGTGTACTAACCCATGCTTAAAACCCCTCTAAAACCATAAAACTAGGTCCCAGCTTTTTTTTTTTTTTTTCTTCATTTCATTTCTGTGTGGATTGCATAGACATGTCCTGAAGCTTTTCTAGAGAGTCTAGGCCTGTCTCAGCATTGTTTGGCCAGAACTATGGCAATTTAGTCTTTTTTTGAAGCCTTTTGCTCTGGAGTGACCAGACAATCATCTACTCAGTCAAAGGAGGTGACTGGAAAGAAAGAATCATAGGAAATTGGCTTCTCCAATTGTTTACCCCTTCCTTATCCTTTCCGTTTTTAACCAAAGCTTGCTTCATGCCCATCCTGCCCTTGCTGTCACTTGTGTTCAGTGCTGTATACTGACTACACAGCCCAGTCATCTCTTCTTCCTACGATAATTGTCAGGTAAGGCTCTGATTCTTCATTGTCTAGACCACTAAATTGTTAGAACAGGCCTTGGCACCATTTTGTTGCATCTGCTCCTACTGTCCTAGGCAGGTCCTGAGTTAGCAAATGTGAGAGACCATTTCCAAGAGGTAGTTTTGAAAGGTCAGGTAGTTTAACACAGTTAATATGGTTTGCTCCATGATAGAAGGTGGTCCTGATTTCATCCACTGTATTACTATCGACATAGCCTCAGATCAAGTAGGGCTGAGCAGGGCAGTGAAGAGAGTGTTACCTTAAGCTCAGTGGCTTCCATGTGTTAAAGAGGGCTAGTGGCATCTAAAGCAGCAGTCTTTAGCCTTCACTAGCCCATGGACCACAGTTCTGTTCATGGTAGTTGAACTACTTCCATTCAGGGTGGGTGGATTGCTTGATTACAAGGTATAGATGCCCTTGATAACACTGGGAGCTCCTACTGAACACTGGAGACTTCTGCATTGTAGACATTAAGAGTTCAATTTAGTTACCAACAGATAGATATGTAGTACCCAAGACATTCATAATAACTGGCAGATACAACACTGTAACAAAAAGAGACCTGAGTACTTCTGGAGCAGCAGCTGATAGCCAAGCTGGATAACTCAGTTCAACTCCAATGACAGTAGGTGTCTGTGTTTGGGCAACAGAATCAAGCCACAGAATCTGGATGTCTGAATCCAGAATGGATTTTCACCTATATACTAGGAATTGTGGAAATAATTTTGTTCTTTCCCCTTATTTTTCATCAAGATCCAGTATGTGGAAGATCTCACCAATTCCGCTAAAGGCACACTTCCACGGGCTTCTAGCTCTGTCCCAGAATGGACAGTGGCAACACACACAGAGGCAATGGCACTCCAGTGCTTTCCATAGGCAAAGCTTGCCATGAGTGATTTTACCACCCTGGCGTTTCAGTGCTGCTTTTGGTGGCAGCATAACAATCCACCACTTCTTCTGGTGTCATAACTCAGAAGCATGTGAGGCAGGGCAGTTGTGAAATTACTGAAATGACAAACCTAGAGCTTATATATGCCTAGTGAATAATTGAAACTCCTGACAAATGTCTAGAGTACTTACTACCTGACATATGGAAGCATGGCTGGGAAATACCATGCTAACGTTACAACGTCATGGACCTGTGTCTCTTGTAGTACCTAGGCAGGACTGGTCTGTCAATCACCGTTCTCCTTCCAGGCAGGAGAGGGCAGTAGTAGCACACACATTGACCCACCTGTCCCTCTTACGAGCACTCTGACTGCAGTAGGATATGGTCTATCTTTCGATTATCGACAGACCTCTCTGATCAATTTGCTGGTGTTTTTAACTGATGGAAGGGGGAAAAAAGTAATTTTGTTCCTTACAAGTACAGGAAAACAGCCTACAATCCCACAGTTTGTGGGAGTTAGGAGTAACACATGCCCGCAATTCTCCATCTCGGTAGTAAAGGAGGGTGAGAAAGTAGATACGGAGTGGTGAGAAAAGGTAGTGAGACTTATGTGTCCTTCAGTGGGACAGCCTTTGGAGGTAGGACATAACAGTTACCCACTGATTATTACAATCCATAATAATATGATTTCTCACTAGAGCCAGGAAGGAAGGGGAAAAACTTGTATCATTATGGTTGAGTAACATCTTATCGGTGCTGCAAATTCGCTGGCTGGACAAAAGAACTTGCAGTCTTAACTCTTGTTTAGGTTGTGCTGCCCAGCAGCACAATCTGCTTTTGCATGGTTAGGGGGGCAGATTGTTAACAGACTAAACAGCAATGGGGAGACACAACTTGCAGAGAGGAGCTGCTGCTTGTCATCTGGTTTATTGTCATGGCTCTGAAACCCCTTGGGCCCTTAAAACAAATGTGGATATAGGTAAAAATAAAATCATATTCCACTTATATAATTCCTTTTAATCTACAAGGGACTTAGAAGCATGATGCTTGAGCTCTGTCATCACAACCAGCAAATACCCCCTGAGCCACACAGTGCTCTGCTTATCACCCCAGGGAAGGATCACAGGCTATGTTCATGGGATTCACAAGCCTGAGATGTTTCAATGCATGTCATCTCTGGGTCACCTTCAGGGCAAAGAACTCTGGATACAAAAGGAACACCAAGGCCAGGAATCCTGGCAAAGCAGAAGGACATTGGGATACAAAGGACAATCCTGTTGCTGGTCAATCTTCTCACCTACTAAAGGGTGATTCCTCTCTGTTGAATATATCCCAGCCTGGATGATTTCCAAACACTTCCAGCACTGGGATGGTGGTTTGATAGCTCAAGTTTCTGGCCTCAGCTCTCCTGCAGCCTCACTGTGTAACACTGCAGTAAGTGCAGGAAGAGTACGACAACGTTCAGGGTTGCCCCATGCAGGCATATCACACACCCCCAGTGCAGGTCTACATTGTTCCATGCAGACTGTTTATTCCTGTTTCCCATGGCTCTTCAAGGCTAATTCCTCCCTCATCAAGGCTAATTAACGTACATGAAATATTATCCTAACATGATGTTACTGCTCCAGGGAGGCAAGAGGCTTGTTTAGAGCAAAGTCAGGTGTCTCTGTGTGTCTATAATGGCTTTAGCAAAGCTCCCCGCTGGTGTGCACTGTGCCAGTGTCTTTGACTTCAGGGGAACTCTTGCAATTTCCACCCAGAGAGGATCTGTCCCTCTGCAAACCAGCTCTCCCTCAGCAGACTAACGATAATTATCCCATGGTAGCTAGTACTTCAGAAGAAGCTTAGATGTCCTGCTCACACGCAAAGAGGAGACAAAGTCAGCATCTGTCCTATAGATCTTACCGTGTAATATTATCCCCTCCTCTCATCTAAACCAAAGCATCTGAGAAGATGTATGTACCCCGTTAACTGCAGGCAATGAGAGCACAGCCACTAAAAGCTCATTGCAGTAAATAAGGTTCTTTTTACAACATCTCCAAAGAGGATTACTCTCACATGCTGTCAGTGAATACTGTTGTGATAGCAGTCACCACAATCCCAGCTCCATACTCCCACTCCTCCCTCTCCCAGCCCCCAGATCCAAAATGGAGAAGTGACAGACAGATTTCTTTTTTAGTTTCCCCTCCCTTCTTACTTTGTCGCTAGTATCATCTTTTTCCTCGCTGTCTGCTCTTTCTGTTCCATGTGCTGTCTGGCAATGTGCTCTCCTACCGCCTTGGCAGGGAACTCTGTTTCACAGGTGTAGCCGAAATCTCTGGCCAAATGTAACGCTTCCCCTGCGGTCAAACAAAATGGGTCAGTCAGTTTTTCAGGTTATTATTATTTTTACTATTTTTGTTATTATGCTTACAGAATTTCTTCCACTCTTAAAACCCCCCTAAACAATAACAAATCGCTTTTCTAGACATTCATTCCCAATCTCACTTACAAATTTCAGCCCATTTGGTCTGTTCATGTTTAGTCATTAGATGGTGCCAGCCAGAAGATAGGAAGGATATTCCTCTCTTGAGAAAATACTAGTCAAGACACTTAGGTTTACCTTCCTCCCTTGCTGTCACTGACTACTGGGCAGCTGCTCAAGTTTTCTAAGTCCAGTTCATCATTGCTATTCAAGGCGTGGAAATTAGTAGAAGGTAGGAATAAATAACTCTGAAGAGCTGAGATCCAGCCTTTCATGCTTCACTTCTCTATCTCTAAAGGAAGAATAGACTTCTACCCTAGGAGAAAGTTGTGGGGATAACATACATTTCAGCATATTTGCTTAGGGGTTAAGCCAGCAGGTATAATACAAGTTCATCATACTAAAGATGAGCAAACCCCAAAGTAGAGCACAAGAAACAATCACATTTTCAAAAAGACTGCAATCAAAATTGCCCAGACAAAAGAAAAAGGGATGACAATGAACATCACAGTTGCTGTTTTATAAGTGGGGAAATCAAGGCAAAGGGAGTATGTGCCTTGACTAGGTTTTGTGAGAAGTGTGTGAGAGAGGCAGGCACTTGAGTACCTCTCTACCTCACTACAGAAACTAGACACCATAACCCAATTCCATGCTGGGTGTCAAATGCTTCTGGAAGAACCTGCCCCTTTCCGCTAGCTTAGAGAGCCCAGAATTTTATTTTAGGGTTTACTGAACACTCTGGCCTGTGTGCTTTGACTCTGACAACCTTGGTGTGGGATTTATTTGATCAAACACAGCTGTCTGGAGTGTGAACATCTGTGCCTAAGTTAGTCTTTCCCTGGTGGGAAATAGGCACTTCCAGATGACACTGACGCTCATCTCGTTGTAGAAAGTAGAAATAGGTCAGCTACCAGAAGTGTATGTTGAAGCACATCTGCATGGGTGACTGACAGAGATGTGCTCCAGAATAGTTTTGGGGCTAGGGTGTTGTGGGGTTTTTATTTTATTTTTCTTTTTTTCAGAGTTGTGTATTTGATTGCCATCATGAGAGGTAGCATTGGACCCTGACTCTTTGGAGACCAGGTTGATGCTCCAAGTGAATAGTTAGGAGAGATGTAGGACCTATAACGTTTCCCTTTGAGAACATGTGCAGTGGAATTCATCTGATTAAATGACAGTGTTGATGTCTGACCTAATAACTTGAAGTCAATGGAGCCAAACTAGTGCTTGAAACATGTATTATTGCATACTAAAGTAGAAGACAAAAGTGGATCAGAGGAATTATAGAAAAGTCCATGTTAGAAGGGAACTCAGGAGATCACCTTCTGCTGAAAGCATGGCCTTAGATTAGATTATTCACCGCCTTTTCAAACCTAGTCTTGAAAATTTCCAACTATGAAGATTCCAGAGCTTTTCTGAGCAACCTAATCAATTGTTTAATTATTAATTTAATTTAATTTGTTAATCACCCATAAATCCCAGTTTCTCCCTGGTGACTACAGTGTGACATGAGAGGACAAATGCAACGACGACAGAAATGGTGACACAAATCCCATCACCAGCAAGATTGGGTCTGCTCTGCACAGAGCTGGCCAAGCCAAGGAAGACGGAAACTTCCACGGCAGCAGTGGTCCTGTGCCAGGGGCAGCATGAGGCATCAGGAACCATTATGCACTGACCCCTATTCCAGACTTTATTCTCCCTTTCTATCATTGGAGTTTTTACCAGAAAAATACCTTTTGTCTCCATAAGCAAATACTTTATTGTGGGTTTGTCTGACCTAACTGGCTTTAGATGCTAGTAAAATACATGGACTTCTCCAAGGGAATTTTTTCACTGACACCAGTCAATAGCAACCTTCGCAGCTGTAACCAATTTACAGCAAAAATTGAAGATTATACTCAAAATCATCCACATTATTTGGATTTTTAAATGTGGTTTCCAGTATGCCTAAAAAGAATAAGAAGTTAACAAGCAACCACTATCTCTGAGTTGAAATGAGAAATGGTTTCCACATAGTTTACAGCTTCTGGAAAAGTAAAATAATTTTCAGTGAAATTAAAATGGACTTCAGTGGTATGTTAATAGTGAGTCAGAATAAACAGGAGTATAGCTGACTGCTAGTTTTGTATTTAAAACATCTATCCCAGACTTCTTCATGGACGAGAAAGAGTACAAATCTAAGCCATAGCTTCTAAATTTCTGTAGAGATACTTTAAAATTTTCTATTTCAGCTATGCTTTTACCCTTCCTTAAATAAAGACCTAAAGAGTAAGTCAATTGCACAAGGTTTTGCTTTTCAATCAAACTCCTTTAAAACACTTGATAGGTTTGTTTTCATGCCAGCATGGAAAGAAGGTAAAAGTCAAACCCTTTGAAGCTGTCATCAGGTGGAACTACCATTGTCCAGACAGCTCTATCCTGGTCCCAGTCAGACCGGAGTAACAATACAAGGAATGTAGTCAGCAAAGAATTTAAATATTTAGCTATTGGAAAAACCTTGGTTTCTTCAAGAAAGCAAAACTTCATGTGACCAGATGTAGGCATTTATTTAATATGGTCAACAACAAACTCACTGAAATTTGTATGTTCTCACTTAATGTAAAAAAAGAGAGAATGAAAATATGAATTGTCATTCAAACTTATATTTACAAAGATGGTCTATATTATGTACTAAATCTGAGAAAATTAAACCAAACTGTTTTGGTGATCTGAGAAAATTATACAAAAGTATAAAACTTGTCCATTTTATCTGGAGCCAGGATTGTGACTGTGATTGAGTGTTAATAGTATATGAAGAGATAAAACATGAACAAAAAGGAACAAAAAGACCTATCTGCTTGTGGATGTAGATAGGTAAAATGTAGATACAAATGGATCGATTGTGATTCATGAAATAATAAATTTTAAAAAGTTTTAAATATGTTTTAAAAATATATTTTTACTGGAAATAGAAAGCTGATGTATACTTTGAATGCACATTAGAACTATGCATATTTATTCATATAAGCACACACCTCCATATGATATAAGGAGCAGGCATTCTAAATTACAACATCAAATTCTGAATAAAAATACAAATCTGGACGTGAAAACACTCTGCAGAACATGATTTCTCATGTCTCATTGTTGAGCAAAGATGTCATTTTGAACCTGGACCAAATGATGATTTGGAATTTAGAAGTGGGTTGTAATATACTTCTATACTTATCTTTTTTTTGTTAGTCTCAGTGAATAGAGGTCTCTTATATCACTGTACAGTAGGAAATAAGTCTGCTTGGTTGAAGGAAGTAGTTTGTTCAAAATGTTGTAAAAGATATTCTTTATTTTTGTGCATCACAATTTAGACAAATGTTTATTCTAGGGGAGAATGTGGAAATGTTGGAAATGTGGATGAACTGACGTTTATTCTTTTACCTTAGATTTGCCTTCTTCTGCCTAGTTATAATTTACATTAAGGAGGAATCATATCAAAGATAGAAACCCCTAAAATCCCTGGCTTTTATAGTCAGTTGCCTTGTTTCAATCTAAAATCAAATTTCCCTATGTGCAATATCCCCAGCTCGTTCCTCCTGCAGAGACAAAGAATGAGTCTTGGGGATCGTTGACTCTTTCTCCTTAAATCCAGCACACGGCTTTGTAGCTATAGGCAGTGCTGCTTTCCTATATAATTTGACAATTGACCAGAGAGCTTTGCATGATGGAAAAGGACAGTTGCTGAAGCTGAATTGGCAGAGACAGCTCTGGAAAGCCTCAGTGGAGAGACCAGCCGTGTACCTTGACAGGTTTCTGTGGGCAGGTGCAAGGAGCAGCGTGCGCGTCTCCTGGGTCTAGCAAGAGTGAGAGATGTTCCTATGCAGAGTGAAGGCAGAAGCTGTGTCCCAGGAGAGGGACACTCAGCATCTGAACCTCCTACTTTCTCCTCGGCTTTGCCTCCTCCGGATGCTCTACCCAGCAGAAATGCTACCCAGGGGGAGGAGGGACAGACGGCAGGTGGAAGGATATTTTTTTCTATTTGTAAGGTGAGAAGGGAGGAGGAACAAGTGGGAGGATATTTAAACAAAGGCTAGTGGGGGAGAAGTGTGATGGTTGATAGCAGGGTGAAAAAAGTAACTGCTGACTTATTTTTCTCAAGAGTTTGGGTCCCCAAATGATGATGCCATCAATTTTGTGTCTAGGAAATTTAGTGTCTCAATTAGGTTTGACAGGAAAGCAAATTCCAGATTTTTTGTAAGTGCTCTTTCTGGTTTTTGTTAAAAATCTGATGGTTTAAAAATCGTTCATGCGTTGCTTTTACCTGCATCTGCAATCACATTTATGCTATGTGACTGCCTTATAAGTGACCTGTCCAAACAGAAGGGGACATCTCCCCTGTTCTTACATCCTTTCTTGCTCCCACTGGGGAAGCTTTTGACTCCTTTGAGCCAGCAGTTAGGTTTAGCCTTGGTAATGCTAGTATCTAATGGAGGAGACTTTATTGTATTAGGTAAGATATAGGAATTTGCCTTTTACAGTTGGTAAGAAAAATGACCTTTCCCTTCATCTAATCTAGGCACTAGAGGGCATCCCTCACCTACAGGTTGCACAAAAATGCGTCCCATACTGCTGTGGAGAGCCTTGCAACGCTGAGTACCTTCTCCCAGTCTGTCTTTCCACCCACTGTGCTGATTTATGTGGATGACAGTGTAGGGAATAGAACTCATCTGTCAAACAATTCCTACTTTGGGTCCCAGAAGGCCCTACCAAAGACACGAAAGGTGCAACCTGACCAAAACAAGAATAACAGTAAACACTCAGCAGCCATGCTAATCCCCAAAAGAAGTAAGTTTGCAGAAAACGAAGGGCTACAGAATAATTTTCATAAAGTCTAGATCTTCACATGACCACCACAGTCTAGAAATTCATTGCAGTTTCTCTGTTGAACTTAGCAGGAGTCTGCAAAACTCAACAATTTTAGCCTATTTTAGAGGAAGAGAAGTATTAGTCATGCCAGAGACTTTTGAGATGGCTTTGGTCAATATGCCTGATCACCATACAACTAATTTTGCCTTTTATTACTTCAGATATTCAAGGGGTTGAGCACATTCCTACCTTACAGAGATATCAAAGGCCTTGATACATTGAAGATTGTGAGGACCTTTAGTGATAATAAACTTAGAACCATCTAAAGTGATCGAGAGTGACACAATCCTGGGTCCTTATGAGAAGTCCGCACAGTGCACCCAATATTTAGGGATTTAGTAAGATTGAAAAATCATGATGTCAATTTCTGTATTGACAACACGCAGAAAAAGCCAATGTTCACTTTTTCATGTCCTCTAAAACCTGGAATAAGCCTGTGTCTTTCCATTTCTGCCTTCTCCAGCAGCAGGAGCCGTTGAGTGATGGGTTTCCTTGCAGAAACCATACTACAAATTAGTACCACTTAGAAGTAATATCTGCATGTACAAAGGGAGGACAGCTTATATGATAAAAAATTGAATGAGCACTGCCAGGTTTGACTGAGGGTTGGTTACATAGACAGGAAA
The DNA here is from genome assembly GCF_000690535.1 of Cariama cristata. Taxonomy (NCBI): domain Eukaryota; kingdom Metazoa; phylum Chordata; class Aves; order Cariamiformes; family Cariamidae; genus Cariama; species Cariama cristata. The sequence goes on from NW_009593862.1 coordinate 51,205, forward strand.
TGAACTTCATTTTGTTTTCTATTGGAATGTTAATGTACGTGGTAGTGCCTTTCCCAAAAATTCCAGTAGATAAAATTCATGATTAGCATGTCTAGGCAAACAGGTCTCCATCAAAGTGAGCTCAATCTCGTTATTATATATCTTTAGGACTCACAGTAAGGCCGCCCAAGAACAAAAGCAATACCATAGGCTTGATAGTAGGTTTGCTATGGGCTTTGCGTAAAGGGCAGGGAGGCAAGCACAGCTCCATCCCTGGGAGAAAGGAATCTAATTCTGACTTACCGTAAAGGTACTTTGCCATTAATCTGAGGCCAGTAGTTGAAAGAGGGCTTCCTCACTTTCAATCTCTTCTAACGAATGAGTAGCTCGCCACATAGCTCTGTTTACTCTTCCCTGCTAACATCCAAGATGCATGGAGGACTGTGAGGGTAGGAACAGCCCTTACTCCTCTAAGCTGGTACCTGTTCTAAGACTGTAACTCCATTACAGCTTTCTCATTATTGCAAGCAGATGTGATATGGACACACCTGTATTTCAGAGCAGCCCCATTGTAGTTCTGTGTGCTCAGTGGCCCCTGAGAACCGTAGTCCCTCCTCTTAAATGCTGAAAAAACTCCATTGTTGTGGATTCAGCACTATTTCTGCCTTGTGCATCTCCATCCTTTGAGATAATAAAAGTCTCAGTAGATAAGGTCCTGAGCAACCTCTTCTAATTGACCCTGTTTTGAGCAGAAGGACTGGACTAGAAGATCGCCAGAGGTCCCTTCTGGCCTCAACCTTTCTGTAATTCTGTGATTCTGTGGTAATATGTGCTGAGACCTCATCCTACTTCCCTAGATCTGTATGGACCTTTCAGGTTATGATCCTAGAAAGTGTTGACCTTTAGGATGAGCTAAGCACTCTCAGCATCAAGGAGGAGAGATCTGAAAATCCCAGAGCTGCTGCTTGCAGCCAGACAACAAACTGAGTACTTAGTGGATTCACCCAGAATAGAAGAGATTCAGGTAGAGTTTCTTCCCTTTGCCTGAGGGGTTTGAACCTGCATCTCCCAGCTGAAGGTCTGAAGAGCCTGGCAGTATTTGGTGAATGATATTTAAACAGCAAATAAAGGCCAAGAAAGTATCTCCTGGGCCTGTCTAGAGTTTATCTGAAAACAGATTTCATTCATTTATGTGTGGGGGGAAAAGTCTTGTCTAAATATTATGCCTTCTTATGGGAAAAAAAAAAAAATCATCACATTTTTGGATCAGCTCCAGGAAATTCACAAGTTTCAAAAAAATAGGAGGATAAACAAACCTACTTGCAGAGTTGGTATAAGACATTCATCTCTCTCACAAGAACACTTAGATCATCGATTTGTAAGTCAGATCCCAGCACAAAAAAACCCAATCAATGCTGAGGAAGCTGCAGGACCGAACCGCTTGCTGGGAGCCAAGACATCTCAGTTGAACTTCCATTTTGCCACTCATTCTGTCTGTGGCTTTAGGCAAATCAGTTCTCCCCTTTGTCCAAAATACAGATTATGATATTTAACATTGTGGCTGAAAAGTGTTGTATACAAGGAAACATTTTAATTACGTTTATATTATATTGCAATGTTATAAACCCTACCTTCTACCAAGGAAGTCAAGAGTGTGACATTTGCTGCTTTTCTTCTTCCTGCAGGCAAATTCAGTCCCAGTCTGTCTAATTTTTCTCGCAAGCAGCGTCCTCCGTTCTTGGATTTTGCTCTATCACGAAAGAACAGTAGGAGAAAGAAACTTGTCTTTATTCTGCACTTTTTTTCCCATGTTAATATAAGTCTAGAAATTGTACACACATTATTTACAAATGTGTGGCGTAATGCCTGCACTAAAGACATCAATGGAAAATCTTTCAGAACTATATTCTTAACATCCTGCTCGCCCTAAGCGAGTCTTTCACATTGGTCCTTTGACAGAATTAGACATTTTAGTGCCTGTCACAGAGGCATCAGGTCTTCAGACAGCATTCTACCTAGTGAAACTCATGGTCCTGATTTGGGCACAGAGCCTAGGATTGCAATGACTGGATATAAATATTGACAGTGCAGTCATTTATATCTGATTTAGCCACCCCAGGCTCCAAAGACAATCGAAAGAGAAACATGCACTTCTAGCACAATATTAAACAGATAGTTAGAATGAGAGGACTTTACCCATCTCTTTCACCTGACTATAAAAGGAAGTTACTCAAATGTAGACATCTATGTGGAATCCAGCTCTAGCTATTCCTCCATAAATTATGAAGAGACCTGGGTACTTAGAAACGTAACCTACAAAGCCCAATACTTACAAGGAAGAAGGATAAGGCAATAGGAAATGCTGAAGCTAAAATTCCAGCCATCGTTAGTTATCTATGCCCCTGTCCCAAATGCCTGCATGACTTTGTTCTCACAAAATGGTTCCTGGTGCATCCCACACCAGCTTTTCTGCAGTACCTCAGTGTTTGAAGCATTTGAGACATACTCATGCAGCAGACATAGGTTCGATTTCTTCCTCAGCCTGAAAGAATTTTAACCTACATCTTTTAAAGAAATGCAGCAGCCAGCTGGCAGTAAATAACTAATGAAAATGCTCTAACATTGAATAGAGCAGTGACTGGAACCCAGATCTCTCCCATCCCAAACGAATGACCTAGTCATTACATAGTAGAGTCATCACTACAGTTACACCTTCACTTTTGTCCAACAAATATTTAATTAGCCCCAAATGAGATTGAGGGGCCCTCAGCTTAGAATAAACAATCACTGAGTACTAAGCATGCCTAACTAGATGTTTTGTGGTGCAGGATCAAATTCCTTCAGGCAGAGGAAAGAACCAAACTTGGAATACCACCATTTGGATTGTTGTTTTACCCACTAAGAGATACCAAAACTTTGACCATGTTGTATGTCAGGAAACGTCTTCTGAGAACATTGTATTTTGAAGAAAAACTGGTTGGGAAAATACTTTGACAGTGACTGCTGACAGGATGCAAAACTAACCCTACCAGATCTCGGGCAAACCATGAATGAGATTTGGTTTTGCTGCATCTCTGCTGATCAGCTACAGAGTGTTTGAGTCTGTTCTCTAGTTGTGACACCTACAGGTGTATTCTGGCCAAACCTATTAATTTACACTCTCTGCTTTGTAAAACAGAATTAACACATCCAAACTGCTGGGTGGGTCTATTCCCTGGCTTTTGCCAACTCCTGAACCATGCCCAGGGTTGATTTGGAAGAGTGATATTTGGTCTGGGTCAAAAACTTATGGGGTTCATTCTAGCATTTTAACAGAAGAGAGAAATGAGTCCCCATGTTCAAGCTGATGCCCTTGCATTCTTAATAGCTTGCATTGGTATTGATGAAGCCTGTGGTATGAGTATTTAAAGACAATATTTCTGTGACTATTTGCTGAAGGTCTGTCCAGGGTGAAGCAATACAGAGGAAAATTTTTGTGGCTGTAGATTTTGGATTTCAATGTCTATAGAGGCAGTTAAATGAGGTTTATGCCCCTGAAATAATTTTACATTCTATAGTCCTTACTCTGCCAGATGGCTCGAGACAGCTCTTGAACTGCCACGTATCTTGGAATACCGTAGATTGGTTAAAATGACTTTCAGTTTAAGTGCGAGGATCAGTGTGGCCTTCAGTGACAGCAGTGAAATAGCCTACGACTTTCCAGCTAGTTTTGATCAAAGGACATTCAAGTAGCTTATGCCATCCAAGTTGATGCCTCAGGGACATTGCGACTTACATATGCCTGGCTGAATTACAGTGGCCTCCTTGTTTTCCACTTGCAATGGGAGGCACAGTTTGCCGCTTTTCTCCTTTCTGCTGCTGCTCTTTGCGGGTGTCTACTCTGGTCAGTGAAGGGTCAGAAACAAAATTGTACCTAATTACTTGCTTCTCCAGTATCTCACAACAGGAAAAATAAAACCAGCATATTTGGTCTTTTCTGTACTCAAAAGACACACAAAGGAGAAAGGAAGAAAAAGGCATCCCTACAGCTCCATGTTTCAGCTTTTTGTTGAGTGAGGGCTGTAACTACACTTGGTAAAACAATTTACTTTGAATTAGATTCTCAACAAGAAGTCACATTGGTAGCTATGGTGAATTTTTCTGCATGTTGAAGGTTCTGTTTTTTTTTCATTCAAAATAAGGCAAAGTGACACCTATCTATCTCCAATGAGTAACTGAACTGAAGGGGTGAAAAAAAATCAGTTCACTGAGACATGTAAATGTTCCATGAAAAATGACAACACAATCTTCATTTTTCTCATTTATTGAAAATTTCCCTAGAAACAATGTTTGCCCCAATCCATCTCCTTCTATTTTCCCAAACTGTGACTACCTATCCAAGTGGGGAAGGAGAACAAAAGCTATTTGTAGGACATAAAATTACAGAAATTACAGCACTGTCTAGGACTTGTTCTCACCTTCAACTTACCTTCTCAAAATACCTCCTAAGAGGGAAGCGTTGAGGCATTCTGGTGGTGAAAGGCGCCTCTTCACCTCTGCAATGGTCACTTTGTACTTTGAAGTGGAGCTAAGTAGAGATAAGCGACCAGGAACAGAGCAGAACAGGTCGGTGGGGTTAACAACGCAGGTGCCACCTACAAAACAAAAGAAATATTAGAGTGAAGGAAACCTCATATTCTATGTTTTGACAAATTCAATTATGAATCATAAAATCATTACGATGAAGAATCATTCTGTTTACTTGTGGTTCATTTTGTTGATGTTTCTGTTTGCGTTTGGGGGGGGGTTTAGCTTTTTTTTTTCAGATTGTATCATATTGTTACTTTCAGAAAGATGAATGGATTGACATTTCAGTCTGGGAAAAATGAATTATTAGAGCTCTTAAGTTTATGGTCAAATTAGGTCATTATGGCTATTTGATATCATTTGACTTCATACTCAGTAAAAACTACACATTATCACTGAAAGACTGTTTTATCTAATATGATTAAGGACAGACGACTGAACCAGATTCAGGTATCAGTCATGATTTTAAAAAATGCAGTTGTTGAAAAATTTAGGACGTTGCTTCTAATGAAGAATGTTCATTTTAACTCTCAGAGCAGTGCTTAGGATTATGAAGATGTGAAGGCACTATACATTTGCAGTGATTTGCAGCTAGAGCAGCTTTCCACACCTTTGAACTCTCATATACTCCTTCTAAAGTAAGGTCAAATCCTCAGCTGATAGTAATGACTGAAATCTATTGAGCTATATCAGTTTATCTCAGGTTAGCTCTGGAACTGTTTATTTCTTGAAAGTGGCAATTACTTGGTCTGGGTCTAAAACTGCTGAATGATCACCATATCTTTCAATGAAGTCTGTGATCAATAACTCCTCAGGCAAAATTGAGCTTTTAACTTAATATGAGGGAGAGCACGAGAGAAAACTTTCTCTGCAACTGATCCAAGAGGATAGAACACACTTCCAGGAAAAAAAAAAAATCCTAAGGATTAATTCATATTTTATCACCAAGTGCAAAACACTTTTCTTTGACCTGCCTTCTCCAACCTGACTACAATATAAAATTCTGTGGAAGAAATAAATCTTACCACTGCATGCACAATTCTTCTCTGGGGGAAAGGAGAAAAAAGAATGAGCTGCATATGACAGTGATATAAAATATCATATAATTCAATGCACTACTAGAAGGAGTTCAGATGGTTTCTGTGAGGATGATGTTATAAAGACCTTCTTACAGCAGAATGAATCTGTGTTCATCATTCATGTTTAAAGGAAAGATACTATATTTTTTAAACTACCATGATAATTTCTTCTTTCCTGTGAACACACTAATTTTTTGCACTGCAAGACCTCACTCTATTATGCTTAAAAATTTTAGTTGGTAATCTACATTCTGTAATGTGAATAGAACAGAACCGAACAGAACAGAATAGAATAGAAAAAAAAAAAGAATAACTCACTTTAGACAAGATCCTAACACCTTTGCTTTATCTTCTTCCACATGTAATCGATCTTAAAATTAAGGTGACTAGTGTGTGTTCCAGTTTTAGCAGAGACAGAGGGATATAACTGAAGGATGAAACTTCATTAAAGGCAGACTATTGCTTGCTTACATAAGGCAAACAGAATTTCTTTGCAAATATTTCAGCTCTTGAAGGTATATTTAAACATTTGTGCTGACAGCAAAACCAGAAAAGAACATATCTTGGTATAAATCCCAGATGGGTGAGATCCTGACTCAGTACAGCAGGGTATTTTATGACTTTTCTAATTATGTTACAGCATAGCTATTAGTGTCCACTTCTCAGACAGAATGTAGAGACAAATCATGCATCACCAAACATATAGACACATCAAGGGCATTCATGCACATTTTTGCACAGCTCAAAGTTGCAATTCATGAGCTCATATGCTCAAATACAGAAATCTGGTGCCACATGCCTGAAATGCTTTTGGGTTTTTGTTATTTTGTTGTTTTGTTTGTTTTTTTTTGTTTTTTGTTTTTTGTTTTTTTTTTCATATCTGAGGCAGGGCTGCACAGAAACCTATAAATATTTTCAATCAACATTTTCAAACTTCTGGTCTGTCAGGTACATTTGTGAAGAGTGTTAACACTGAGTAGATTTGTTTGCTTGGCATCTCCTGCCGCACAATACGTATACACACGTGTACATATATACGTGTCAAGAAAACAGTAGCAATGTGTACATATTTATTTACTTCAATAAGTCTGTAAATTTTATAATGAGTGAGACTGTACTGAAATCAGTGTCATATTAAAGTTTATCTTCTTGCCAGGTTAAGCCAGTATGTGCACTATTTATGCCAGATAAATAATTGTTCCTTTAATCCAAAAACCTGTTACCCTGCAGCTGCTCCCACCCTAAGCAGAATTTACTGGAACACTTCTCATTACTATTTAGTAGAAGGTTGTTTACAGCCTAAAATGTTTAATAATATCATGCCTATGCAACATGATCTTAAACAGAGCAATTCCAGGTAAGCCAGGTATGGGATAAAAGTAAAAGAAAACAAGTCTAAGTCATTTGCTTTCCAGAAACATGGTGAACAAGTTGCACATTACAAGAAGGTAAATTCTGTTGCATGTAATTATTTCACTGTATTAATTATTCATTGACACAGCAACAGAGAGCGGTGTGGTGCTTCCTAGATGAAGCTATGTCTTTGTCACAAGCTGTGTGCATTTTTGAAGGCACGGGTCTCCTACCACAAACACCACCTTGGAGAGGGGATGGATGAAGTCCTGGTCTTTACACCAGGTAGTAAACAGAAAAAGAGAGTAAACCAAGGGAAGGCTGCTGGAAAGAGAAAGGAAAGGATAAGTGCAACCACACTGGAAGATGAAGGGTTAGGTTAAATTGCCAAACACACACACTTTAGTGTATTCTGTCCCCCATATTCTGATCATGCATTAGAGTGAACAAATGATTTTCTGAAGAAGGGCAGCTCAATGGGCAGAGGACAAGGTACGTTTTAAGTTACACTAAACAGCAGTGACAATAACCATCTTTTCTTTCCTGTCAACCCAATGTCACTGTAGGTGCCGTTGGAAAGGTCAGTCTTTGTCCAACTGTTGAGCTGGTCTTGTCATAACGGGATATATGAGAGGTGGAATGCTAACAGACACCGGCTGAAGAAGTAGAAGAAAACGCCCACAAAAATAGAATGGAAATAATGCCTTGGATGAGTTTAGCAGTTCAACCTGGAGATCTGTATTCCTCCTACCAGCTTTTACTTGCTTTAGAAATCTTTACAGACTGGCTTCTGGTGCCAGGATACGTACGATTCCACCAGTTCATCAGATGAAGAGCCCCACAGAAAGCCATAGGAAAGAAATGTACCCACCAGTGTACCTAAAGCAGGGACAACTGTGGCCATTGCTTCCTGAGTAGTTACCTACACCATCGGCCCTACTGCAAGGCTAGGAAAAAGAAAATGAGAGCAGGCAGAAGGTGAGATAAATGGTAGGATCATCCAGCAGATTGCCTCAGCAATTTCGTGCGCCAAGTACCACGTGGAACGAGTTTGTGAGTGTTAAAAAGACTCTTTTTAGGACAACTGTTTATACCCACAGGGAAGTGATTACGTGGTCTGGTTTGACATCATCTGCTGCTGCAAGAGACTGTGTTAGAGATGACTGTAAATGGCAATAGTTGTGCTCTTACAGCCACGGAGGTCTAAAGACACAATCAAGACAGGATTTAGATGAACGGGGAGTATATTTTGTGTTGCAACAGATAGATTACCAAAAAAAAGAGAAAGAACAAAGAGAAGCTTTCAGGCACACAAAGCCTTCTTCAAGGCTTCTCTTTCATCCAACTCTATTCAATTACTTCTTCTCTCTTCATGAAAAAGTTTTCCCCTCTGATCTGTTATCTTCATGTTGATTTCAACAAATATGATTGTTCAAAAGGAAAAAGATGGGTGTGGAAGATATATGCTTTGTGCAGCAGACCACATTTGGGTGAAAGACCCAGGGCCCAATACTGCCATATACTGAATTGCCTCAGCTACTGAATCACCTCAGGAGACTGTATATAACTTGATCTAGTTGAAGATGTCCCTGCTTGTTGCAGAGGGGTTGGACTAGATGACCTTTATAGGTTCCTTTCAACCCGAACTATTCTATGATTCTACTGTATTCTGCAATTATTATCAAGTGCTCTGAGGGAGAGGAATAACAAAAGACTACAGTCATTTTTGCTAGCTTACTTTTGGGACTCAATCCTTTTCCCTCTAGCTGAGTGGTTCATACTCAGCACAACATACTCCTTTGTGTGAACTGTGCTTTTGCTTCGTTTCCCAAGCTTAGAATGAACAAAAGTTAGGCTATGTGATACTGAAAAAGGTAGTCACAACAAACATTGGGAGAGTATTTTCCCTTCCCTGTTCCTGTCTCCCCATCAAATAGCACAAGTCAGTACAAAATGCCAACACAAGCTGATGATGGGTTGTGTAGATGACAGCAGCAAGAACAACAGAGCCACACTCTAACCCAACAGTCTTGTCAACACAATGAAAATCCCAATAACGCATGATGCAAAAAGAGCTTGGTCTGTTTTGATTGTGGGTTTCCCTTTGTATAGATGAAGAGGACAATAGGGTGGCTGGAGTGCCATGATTTATTCTGATTTAGTTATGTGTTTGGGCATCTGCTGAAATGTAAGTCTCCCTGATGCCCTCAGGGTTAAATATTTGTGCATCTTTTCATTGACAAAATCCATATTCTCACATATTTTATGCTTTTCATAAGTAATGTTATTGCTTTATTAGAAATGAGAGAGAGAAATATCCGTTGATGTCACTGGATGATTTTTACACTTTAAATACAAACATTTTCTTAAATGCATGTCTATAATTTTGTATAGATACACGCATCCTTACACTCTGCAAGGTCATTTCTTAATTGGTAATCCTAACAGCTGCAATATGATAGGTATTTTATACTCATTCAAGATGAAGTATTCCCTTTCTCCAAGATATTCAGCCACAAATATCATGCAGTTATGGAAGGAAACATCATAATATACCGATGACAGCAGCACAGAAGTACTGTGACAACAATGCAGAAGTACTGTATTTTTTTTTTAGGATATATGCATGTTTGTGTGCTTGTGTACATTATTAAGTATAAGCATGCCTGAATGCCTACAGATTAATCCTATATAAAATATTAATAACATGCTATGCTTTTTATTAGTTTATTATTTATATCTACAGGTACTGTTAGTGGGAGTCTCCAGTTTATAGTATATTTTCTGCTCTCTTCTGAAATTCTGGCAAGTTTACTGTACATTACAAAATGAAGACATGAAAATCTGCCTCTCCTTACCTTTCCTTTTTTCCCCTAGCAAGTAGCAAATCTAAGCAAGCAGTTACCTGTATAGAGCTTATCAGTACTACTTAATCCCGTGTTCAGTTCCCAAAGGTCTATAAGCAATTTAAAATCTTCTCCAAAATATGCTTACATGACTCAGTCATTAATCTCAGGAACTAAATATTCAAAATTCTGAAATTCATCTACATTTGTCAGGAAAAATAGTAAGTGCTGCTTTTTTTTCCAGTTATCCTTTTGATTTCACTTAACAAATTTTGCATCAGGTAAGTAGTCGTGTAAATTAGCTTGTTACACGGACATAAGCTCCTCTGAGATAATGTCCCTTACTACAACATTCATGCTAAGAAAACAAAGACATGTCTCCATGCACAAAACCTGGGGTTTTTTTTTATATAAACCAGATGATTCAGTAGGACTGAGGGGAAGGTCAGCAGTTTTAAGTCCAGCCTCTTACCTACCCAGCATTTTTAAGGCTATTAAGAGTCTTAAGTATTTTAAGTTTAGCTAAGTTTAAAAAAATAGTTTGGGAGAAGCAAGATACAATGATAGAAAACAGAATAATATAAATAAGGGGGATTGTTACAGGAACTCAACTTTAAAAATTGTATGAACATGCAAAAGGATGTTAAATCTCAGGCACCCAGGACCAGCCCTCCATTATCGAGATGTGTCAGCACTCATACAGGAGCACTTTTACAACTCCTGGAGTGAAGGACAGGACCCAAACCAGAGCCAAAAGAAAAGACATCTGTTTCCTTCCTCTTTCCTATGCAGAAGCCAGAAGAACTCACTAGCACTTTTCAATGCCTCTCTGGGCCCTCTCCACGACAGCAGTTTGCAAAAATAGCTATGTTTTACCGGACAGTGTGTGTGAATCTGTGTTGGTTGCTGTGGGGCTGCAGGACGATGGCTTGGGCAGGCTGTGTGGGGTGTGGGTTGGGTGTGTGAGGGTGTGGTAAGGGTTTGAGGTTCTGCCCATGGTGTCCCACGAGTGGGGCAGAGCAAATGATGTTGGAAGCGCTGGCAAGTTGTGTGTGTTGCGTGCATGCGGGTTATGTGTCCACTTGTGTTGTGCTTATATGCACTTTGTTCCCTGCATGTGTGCCTGAGTTTGCGGGATGCCAAGGACTGCTCTACGTGGTGTGTGTCCCATCCGTGTGTCACTCCGAAACCTCTGTTGAGGCAGGCCAAGCTGGGACTGTGTGGATCATGACAGCCCACAGCTCGGAATGGAGGAAAGGCAGACAGAAAATATATCATACACAACCTCTACTCCAGCAGGAGAGGGGAGAAGCACAGACCCTCAAAGCAGGTGAGAACCCTACCCAGGGTCTTTCCATCGCCCCTCTGTGCACAGCCAAAAAAGACCCCTTTGCAGATCAGAAAAAAAAACAAAAACCCACAGAAAAATCAAACACCCAAACCCCCAAAACACCCAAACTCCAACCTCACATCTCTTCCCCAAACCCCTCCTAAAGATCTTGCTGGTGCCAAGACCTAAGGGAACCGGCTCCGCTCCCTTCCCGGCCCGGCGAAGCTCTCGGTGTCCGGATAGAGCCCACTTTAACCGGTTACTCAGCCCCCTCTGTCCCCTTCCCCAGCCCGAAACTCCCGGGGAGCTGAAAGTCACCGACCGATTTGGCTTTAGTCGGCTGGAGATTATCCCAGTTGGAGCCGCGAGAGCCATTAATTAAGCCAGCTATTTAGGATTTTAATGCGATTTAAATTGGCCCTTGGAATAGAAAAGAAAAGAAGAGAAAAAGACAACAGTGCTAATGACACTGCGTTAGAATCTGAACACAATGATGGGCTATTACAAGAGTCCCGAGGCTCTTGTAAGGTTCAGAAGAGCCGCGAAAAGGGAAGAAAGAGGACAACAAAGGGAAGACAAGGAGAGGATCTGCCCTGCCCTCGGTGGGCTCTCGGCTGGGACGGGGGGGAGCCGGTTCCGCCGCAGGGACCCCCCGGGCCGCCGCCCCCAGACCACCCTTAACTGCCCGGAGCTGCCAGGGGGGCAGGGAGAGTTGCTCTGCCCGGCCCTGCCTTCCCCTCGGCAGGGCTGGGGGGGTGTGGGGGGCCTTAGGC
>NW_009593862.1:63291-66401 GCF_000690535.1 Cariama cristata
GGAGGGTGCTGTGGGGGTCCGGCCAGGTAACTCCAGTCGGTTTGCCAGGGCAGGAGATGGCAGGGTGAAAGGGACCGTCCCCTCTGCCCATTCCTGCATCCCGGGATGCCTGGATGCTCCCGCCGGGAGGTGGTAACACGCCAGCACCCTGGTTTTTTTTTCCCTTTCGTCTGCACACAAAATAGCAGGGGAGAAGATTCTCCCAGGGAGAGATGCAAAGTCCTCAGTCCCTGCCTTCACCCGCCTCCTCCAACCTCTTGCCCAAAGTCTCGTCCTTAATGACTGAGTCATTAGGCGTTAGTTTTGAGTGTCAAAAATTGAAATTAGAATGGGGGAGAGGATCAAGGCTCAGCGAATGCCTTTCAAATGAGAGGTGATACCACGACTAAGTACTTAAAAGACAGAGACGAGAAAGGGGAGCGTCTTTCCCCAGATTTTATTGGTAGACTTTCTGGTGACTGATGCTTAAGCTTTTAAGAAGAGGATGGCTTTTTCTTTCTTTCTTTTTTCTTCTTCTTCCACTTTTAATTTTGGTTTTTTTTTTTTTTTTTTAATCAAAAAAGATCTGAGGGTTGTTCCTAGCTAGGCACTAATGCATTCGGATGTCAGTCACCTCTAAGTGATTTGACAAACTCAAGATCTCTTAAAACGTGCAGAGTTCAGATCATATTAATTCCCCAAAAATGTTTTGATTCAAAGTAGTTTGTATTTTATGTTGCCAAGGGCAATCGAAAAAGAGCTATTGCCGATAGGTTGGCCCTTCTCTCTTCATGGCCCAGAGGCGATAGCAGTATTTAAGCTTCTGAAATTAGCCTGGGGCAGGAACGATGGATGATCACAAAGCGAAACAAGAGGTTTTTTTGGAGTTTGCCATCTCGATTTCATAAAACGATGCAGGCCAAATGTCACCGTGTTGTCTTTTTAATCCAAATATATGGAGGTGAGGACACCAAGCCTGCACACAGTTCATGTCCGAGGGATGGGGAAGATGGGTGTGGAAAGGGGTTTGGAAGGCATTTTAAAAAGAAGCGCCCCCCCCCCCAAAAAAAAAAAAAAAAAAAAAAAGAAAAAGAAAAAGAAATTTTTTAAAAGAGAGAGAGAGGAGGGAAGAGAGAGAGAAAAATCAAACAGGAATCAGGTTATTCTGCTTTTAAAATGGCAACCTAGACAGGAATTAAAAGGGAATGGGTATGTAATAAAAGCCTGAGACGATTAATAGGAAAGTATAAGAGGGGAGGGATTTTTTTAATGATTAAAAAACACAGACGACTCCTGTAAATAGAAGCTTCATTTCTTCAAGTGATTTCTTTTGAAACGAGCGATCTGAATATTCAACTTTAAGGCAAAGCTCCACTCTGTATGTACAACATTAATATGATCTCTGCAGAATTTGGTACTCAGAAATATTAACATATCAAAGCCGCTGCCTGAGGCTAGAGAAGCTATCGATACACGAGCAGTAGGAAAAGTAAAGATTATTGGTTCTGATGGTTAGAGCAGGGAAGCTCCGGGCTAAATCCTGCACACCATTAACTGAAAGTGATAGCATGGGGATCTCTGCCCTGGAATCAGTGGCAAATATTTTCTCTAGCTAGTAATTAGCTCGCCAGCACCTAAGCCTTGCAAAAATCTTTTACTTTCCGAGCCTCATTAAAAGCAAACACCAAATCACTGCACTAAACAATCTAGAAGGCAGCTGGTATGTGCAATGGCAGCCAGAGATGGAAGCAGGGAAGAGCCGTGTTTGTGATGCTTGTCATTCCTATCAGTATTAATACCAGGACTGCAAACCATGGCACTTTTTAGAGATTGGTTTTTTTTGCAGAGACCTAGGGAATGGTGTGTTTCTCTGGGAAAGTATTTGGGAAGTTTTCTTTCCTTACTTTCTTTCTCTTTCTTTCTTTTTCTCTTCCTTCCTTCCTTCCTTCCTTCCTTCCTTCCTTCCTTCCTTCCTTCCTTTCCTTCTTTCTTTCTTCCTTTCCTTCTTTCTTCCTTTCCTTCTTTCTTTCTTTCTTTCTTTTCTTTTCTTTCTTTCTTTCTTTCTTTCTTTCTTTCTTTCTTTCTTTCTTTCTTCCTTCCTTCCTTCCTTCCTTTCTTTCTCCCTTTCTCCCTTCCTCCCTTCCTCCCTTTCTCTTTCCTTTCTTCCTTCTTTTCCTCCTTTCCTCCGTCCCTCCTTCCCTCCTTCCCTCCTTGCTTCCTTCCCTCCTTCTCTCCTTCCTTCCCTCCTTTTCCCCTTTACTTCCTGCTATTGCATCTAAAACACTCAAAAGCAACCTTTAAAAAATATATGTATATATTAGTGACAAAAATAAAATAAAAATATGACACGAGATGTTTAAAATATTAGGGAAGCCGCTCTCCAGATAATATATTCTTATTGATGTATTACTAGAAACGAAGTGTGATTTATTTATATGGGATACTGTACAGCGCTTAGGCACAGGATGTTTTGATTACTGCTAACACCTATCGCTTTTTTTGAAGTCGGACAAAATATTTATTATGTATTTTTAATATACATTTGAAACTTATACTCTCGCCTTTGATATCTTCTCTGAATATGCCAAGAGATAGATAGCAGTGCAGTAGTAGTTCAGCACTTAAATCAGGGTAGAGAAAACCTTGCATTTTCATGCTGGATTCCTTTTACTATCAATCTTTAAATCCTTGAATAATTTGATCTCTTTAAAGAGAGTGGGAGAGGGAGAGAGTCTTGACTACAGTCATCTGCACAGGTAATTGGAATCTCCTTAACGGGAACTGGAGAGCTGAATAAAGCTGAGCTGAGCTTTGAGCCGCCCTTCAGCTGGGAGATGAGAACCGCAGTCAAACACTACAGGCACAGACCCCAACTGATGGGGCCTCTGTCTTTCTCTCCTTCAGCTAACGATCTCTACTTCTCGGAGGTCAGCTCTCGGATCAAACCCGAAAGACTTATTAGCCCTCTTCCTAGGGCTAATTAGAATCCTCTGAAATCCGAGAGATCAGGACCTAGGCAGGCAGAGACACCGATAGCAGACGTCGGGCAGGAGTTTGCTCTCCCCACAGGGTCCCGCCAGCGGTGCCCCGGCAGGGACCGGGAGATTTGTGTGTGTGTGTGTGTCTGTGTG
>NW_009593863.1:0-40684 GCF_000690535.1 Cariama cristata
TCTATGATTCTGTGATTCTATGATTTGATGACAGTTATTCAGTGAAGTAAAACAGAAGGAAATAAACTGAAGAGTATTGAGAGATTCCAGTACATCATTTCCCCTTTCACTGAAAAGCCATGCTTTATTTCTGATTCTAATTAAGTATAAAATATAAAAACCCTATTTTCATCCTTCTTAATAGAGTTTCACGGCCATTTTAGACCATGTGAAAGTGTAGATTCTGAAACCTTGAGATTTGTCTCACACTCAGCAGCAGGAGTTAGAGGCTACCTAAGCTTTGATCAGAGTTTGTGTTTTATCTACAAATATGCAACAGCATGTGCATTTACTCTGGCGCAACATGAACAAATATGCCTCATTGCCTTAGCCATACGTTTAGCCTAAGGACTCTTGTCATTTTAATAACTACTGATTCATGTACCTGAAGATGGACCATTTTGATACATATCATTAAATGTCTTATTGTTTGTATCAGATGAAACCGGTTTGGGACATTGTGTGATCAGTATCAAGCAATTAAAAACTTCTCATTAAATTAGTTCTTTATTTTCATTTGCTCTTCTTTAAGAGCTATTAGTATGCTAATTAGCATATTATGGAGCATTAGCTATTATGGACTGCCAAATATAGTACTAAAATACACTGAAGACGAAAACATAACTGAAATCATACTAGTAGTGTTTTACTACATGTACTAAGCATGATACATGCTTTAATAAATGGGTCTCTCTTTGCAGAGACAGTATAATTTAACAAATTTTGAATCCATATAAGGAATGTGGAATCACTCTAGCAGCCGTATGAAGAATTTCAGGAATTCACTATTATATTTATGAGCTTATTACCTCTTCAAAGGAAGTAATTAAAATTCTATTATTTAGCTTTCATGGGTTAACTATTTTGAAGAATTGCATACAGATTCCTCCCTTTGAAATATGACTATCAGAAGACCCAATCTTCTGTTACATTGCTTATACTAATTTCATAATCATTCATACTAACAGTCATCTATTAAACAACTGATATTAAAAGCATCTTTGTGTTCATTTTAGCATCATGCAACAAATGAAATCAAATGTTAACGCAAGTATACCCTTCACCTAAGGATATGATCTGACAACAGTTTATTTCAGAAGAGTTCTCATTATTTCTTCTTAATGAAGTACTCCAGAAAAAATTAATATATGCACATGGATTTACAATACAAGGGTTAAAGAAGCTTTAGCTTTGTAATTTTTCTTGTTAATATAAATTATTACTGCTTGCCTTTATGAATGAACTAGAAAAAATGAAAGACAAAGTACGGAGTCATTTCTAAGTAGTGAGGTTCACTCAAAAGTCTTTTAGGAAATTGATGGAGTTTTATACAGTATTTGCTACACTTTCTATGCAAAATTACACACAAAGCTCATTCAGATTTTTTTGGGTCACACGCAACAAAAACAGATGGAAGGAAGAAAAACAAGCAGCAAGTTAGCAGCAATTAAATGTATGTAGGGATACTTTTAGAGAGATAATCTGGAGTCCTAACATTTGGGTTTTATCACATTTAAGTTCTTTGATAATGATGCAAAGGAGCTGCCAGCAGAACCTAGAAGTGGAGGAGACTGCCCAGGTTGCTTAGTTCATTGTGTCACATGACTAATACCACATCAAATAATCCTAGCCATGACTAAAATTCATTGCTGTTGAATCATAAGAAGTTAAACACTAATCAAAACAAAAGAATAACAGCAAAATGATGAAAAGCATTAATCATGCAGGGACAGGGGGGTGATCCAAAAACATTCAGCTTGGAGAGTTTCAGTTTGTAGTAAGGTCACAATACAATCAGAAATATATGCTGTTAAAGGGAAGTTAAAAATAGTGGCAGCACACTGAAGAACCTTTCTTTTTCCTTCTTCTGTCTTCATGAAAGTCTGCAACACAGTAGCTGAAAAAGATGCGTGCATGCGTTATGTTTTAGCAACATATGCACATAGCTTGAGAACAATCTGAGTGCAGACACTGCATAGATGATCTAGGTTCAGAGGAAGTAGCTAAACTATTTTGGTGGAGTTTTCCACTGGAAGCTGTTACTCAACTACAAACATAAGCTTTCACAGTAATGCACCTTTTTGACAAAAGTTTCAATGAAAGAATTCTGTTGTCTCAAAAATGAAATGTATTTGTCTTTAAAATTTCTTTTGTTATATCACTTTTTTATTATCTTCCTATATAATTTTACATTGAAACTTATTTCCAAAGCATAATACTGTCATAAGGTTCTGACAATAACACTGAATTCTTTCTTTCTATTTTGTGGAAAAACAAGTTTTCAGCTAAATCCCAAGTAAAACTCAGATAAAAGTTAGGAAAATATTCTGAAGAAAAATAAAGGTGGCATGTCTTGCCCATGGCAAGAAACTGGGACAGTAGCCCCTGCAAATCAGTGACGGGAACAGAATTCTTGCTAAGACCAAATACTGCTCAAGAACCAAAAGATACTGAAAAGGATGACTCACAGTACTTCAGTCATCTACCACATTGTTATCCCCAGTTTCAGGCTGGGAGATTTATCAAGTATGCAGATGCACAACTGGAAAGGGAGAGTGCAGGGAAACCTACTGGGTCCAGAGTCCTGCTGGCGAGGATGCTGACAAGCACATCACAACAACAGGACAGGACAAGACCTACTCAGACAATTCCTGTGCACTCTGAAAACAGGAACATTGAAAACACACCAGCCTAGAAGGGCTCAGCCAGTTTACTTGCACTCAGTTTCCTGATGCTGTAAGTGGCTTTAGAAGAAGGTGTGTAATGAATACGGAAATAGAAAAATATGTACTTGTGTAAATATAGAAAAAATATATACTTGTGTAAATATTTTTCCAATGCCCTTTCCCTCACCTATTTTCAAAACTGGTTTTTCTTCCACTGTTTTCCTCTGGTGGGTGTCATTTTCATTCATCACTAGCCAGTTACTTCAATTTTTTTCTCATTTTAAACTCATTTTATATTAGATTTACACCTAATGTAAATGCTAGTCTGATCCATGCTAAACAATCTTTTCTATTTAAGTATACAAGCTTTCTATTTCTAATAGTTATTTTTTTCTATTCCTTTCTTAAATATTTGGCTGTCCACTAAACAAAAGTAATGAAGTTCTGAGACCTTTGTATAAAAATTTACTGCAGATATTTTGGAGGCCTTATGGGATATTAATAGTACAGGACTTATTTCGTCTTATTTACAGATATGCTTTAAACAGATAGAAACATTGATTAAAAGAATGTATTCATTGTAGTCTACCACCTCACTGGAGAGTGTATTAAAACAAAGCTCTGACAACTGTAATTTGATTTCTTTGAGTTAAATTAAATCACTCTCAGTACAATTATAACCTTAAGGCAATACACTAAAAATTGAGAAAAGTATTAAAGCTGAAGATAAGGATTAAGGATAATGTAGTGTTAAAATTACTATTAAAGCCCTTGCTGGAATACTCACTTAAGAAAAGAAATATAAGAAATATAAACTTTAAAAGTAAGCAAACCTTGGCTTCAGCTGCGCATGTATGTAAGATGACTAGGAAAATCTAGACTTCTCCCAGTGCCTCCTTGGATCAGTCAATTTTGTTCTAAGAATTTCTGTTCCAGAGAGTTTCCTATCTAAAGTATGTGACAACCCGAAATATTATCAAACACATTTATTTAAAGCAAAATTTCATGGGTGTTGCTCTTAATAAGGAGAGAGCAAACTTCTCCACTGTAAGACAACTGCATTGTTTAAGCACAGTTTCATAGTTCTCCACTGCATGATTAGACCCCCCCTGCAGTACTGCCTTCAGGTCAGGGGTCCCCAACACAAGAAGGACATGGAGCTGTCGGAGTGAGTCCAGAGGAGGCCATGAAGGTGATCAGATGGAGCACTTCTGCTATGAAGACAGGCTGAGAGAGTTGGGGTTGTTCAGCCTGGAGAAGAGAAGGCTCTGGGCAGACCTTATAGCAGCCTTCTGGCACCTAAAAGGGGGTCTACAAGAAAGATGAGGAGAGACTTCTTACAAGGGCATGTGATGATAGGAGAAGGGGCAATGGCTTTAAACTTGAAGAGGGAAGATTGAGATTAGATCTCAGGAAGAAATTCTTCACGATGAGGATGGTGAGGCACTAGAAAAGGTTGCCCAGAGAAGCTGTGGATGCCCCATCCCTGGAAGTGTTCAAGGCCAGGCTGGATGGGGCTTTGAGCAACCTGGTCTAGTGAAAGGTGTCCCTGCAGGGGGGTGTGGAAGGTCCCTTCCAACCAGACCATTCTATGATTCTATGTTTCTGTGACTGTGCTGCATTAAAACCAGGTTTTGGTGTCATGACTTGTGAGCAACACCTGAGAACAGCTTCATTCGGGATGTTTTGTGTACAACCAGGCTATAGAAAAGCACTAGCATTAGCAATTACTTATACAAGCAACCTTTGTTTATTGTTTGACAACATTTTTCTAATGCAGAAAGTGACTATGCTGGAATAGATCAATCTATTATGTATTTCAATAAGCAAGGGTACTACTTTTCGGGGTAATGCAATTATTCCTACTAATACATTAAAGACAGTGACAAAGTGTATTTACAACAAAATTAATTATAATCATATAAAAATGCATGAGTTTTATTTAACAGAGTCATTAGCAATGATTATTTATACAGTTAAAATAAACAGCTAAGACTATGTTTGAAATTCTTTACCTATCTGAACTTGAGATTTGTTCTGGTTTATTTTATTATTTGACTCAGGACTATCCAAAGGCTTTGAAAAAACACATTCTATGGCAGATTCTGCTTAAGAGTTCTCATCTTCAAGAGGTATGGTCCTTTATTACACATCATCAATCTTTCAATTACCAATAAAACCTAGTCTGGGTGATGTATAATCATTGCCAGTTTCTTCCATCTTGTCTTGTTCAACCACTTTGTTTTTAAGATGTCTTGCAAACGTATTCTTTTCAGAGAATATATTTTCTCTTTGGAGAAAAGGTGGTTCATTTCCTTCTTTGGGCTGAAGACTTCTCATCATACTTAGCATCCTCGAACAGAAACAATATTTACCCAAAACACTAATTTCATGATCTGTGCTTAATGGTTCATCCTCCCAACAGAACACTTTTCTTACTTTGTGAGCCTCATCTAAGTTGCTTTTCAAAACTTATGTAGATATGCTTATCTGATTTGATGCACTCTCCTTCTGCTCATCAATATACTGTTCCACCCATATTTCCCAGAGTTTATTGATACACTGAACAGAGGATAGCCACATTCGTTGCACGAATTTGTGTTAGAAGTGTTGAGACCTTTGTAATTGGAACAAACTCTAAAGGACAGGCATCTTCCTGAAGGACTGTCTCCTGACTTCAGCATCAAACCATTACTTTCCACAGCAGAGCATTCTGCAGGTGCTTGTAACACTATTATTCTACAAAAAATATTGTCAATACTTGATTCAGTAATGGCACTATCTGTTTGCTTTATGCTAATCTGCTTTCTCACTCCTAATATTTTGTCCTCCTCTTCTGTACCTTCAAATCTTTGTTTCTTTGCTTTCCTGAGCTGTCTGTACTAAGACAAATTTTCCTTTGCCTTAGGAGAGAAAGCCTGCCCCTTGATGCTATCTGTAATATTTTTGCAAACACAGGAAATGTCAGTCTTCATGGGAAGAGTGGAATTTTTCATCTCATCATGTTTATTATCCAGTAAATGCTTTTCTCCCATGCTGCATTTTCCACTGCTGTTGGTCTTCTTTTCAGAAGAAAGCATTGCCTTCCAACCAAGCAGAACAAAAATGTTTTGTATTTTCTCTTTTGAACGAAGGGACCTTCTTTGGAGACTGTTTTTTGATATGGTCTCTCTATCAGCTCTACTTTTAATCTCTGTCAGAACAGTTCTTTCTGCACAGTTCTCATCAGAATTATCAATTAGGGGAGCCTAAAAATAGGTGTAAATATTTTCATGCAGTGCCTTTGTGAGTGACTGTATTTGAATAATCATCCTCATCACACACGGAAGAATGAGGTTGGGCTTGACGTATGTCTGCCCTCATTTATCCCTCATCCAAGCTTTCAGAATATTTTACCTTGAGGTTTTCTGGTTGCTCAACAGCTGGAGGTTGGCCCAAAGTAACTTCGAAGATCTCAGAATCCTTTCCTTCCCTTCCCATTTATGCATAATTACTGTTCTTTGTTGATCACTGTTAGACTGAATCTTACAGAAACGCTTGTTTTGAGAAGATAATGAATTCTGTCTTAAGAAATTAATAGGAATAGATTCTTTTGTGCACTCCATGCTGGTAAATGAAATGGTGGAAAACCTAGGGCTCTTGCACGCATCAACATGTAACCTGAGGCTGTCTGCCCACAAAGAGCAAAAGCTGCCTGAACTTCCAGTTTTCTCCATCTTACTAATGGTACTTTCTCACTTTCATCATCTTGAGAAAACATACGTTCCTGACACAACTGTGAATTTCCTGAAAGATTATTGCCCTTGTGAGTTTTTCTATGGGACTGTCCTATAAATTTTCTAGATACTTCTGAACTTAAAGTTGTTATCTTATCTTTTCCTGAATGTGATCTTCCAGGTCATTTTTCACTGTCTCATTGGATGGCTGTGTTGTTTGACACAGAAAATTGATTTCCATCCTCTTCTGCCTTCATTATGGAAAATAAATTTTTTCCCCTGGAAACTGCTGATTCTGGTTTGCTGTCAGCATTAGGATGGGTAACCTTTTTTTTTTCGTAGTAAGCTAAGTGCTTGGCCCATATGAACTTGAGATCTCAAGCATGACCTGTGTTTGTTTCACTGGGGATTTTGGCATACAAATGTTCAATTGTTTTTTCAGGAAAGTGTTCCATCTGAGAGGAAAAGAAAGCATGCTAAAATAAACTAAGATATTCCTTCAATATATTCAAAGCTGCATGCTTTTATTGGTAAAAAGCAATAAGATAGTGGGGTAAGAATCCCAAAATATGCAAATCCATTTGAAATTACTTATGCTTAAATGAAGATACCATTTTACCATTTTATTTTTCTGTTTGGTAATAACAACGACTATAGATCCTGCCCTCAATAAAGGAAATTCTTTACTGACAACAAAGAAGACCCATAAAGTGGAGAGCTCAGTGGGTGCCAAATGACATAAGAGCAGTATTCCTTCATTGAAGGTCTGCCATCTCGCTAAGATGAAATAGGTGAGAAGATTAAGTTTTTTTCAGTTAGAACCACCATGTGATTGGAATTGGGCATATGCATAGCTGGGATCTTTCCACAGCTTTTTGAAAGGTCCTCAAAGTTTGCAGTATTCATAACAGCTAAGACAGCTATTTCAAGTGTTCCTTTATTTCCTTAAACGTCTGGAACAATTTTCATTTATTTACTTTTAATCCAGATAAACAAACCTTGGATATATGAATGTATGAAAACTAAAAACAGGTAATAATTTAACAGGTTAAAAGGCAACAGAGCTTTTACACAGTGTTCTGTTGCTACTTTGATATGTTAAAAATCAAACCACAGCTATGTTCACAGCTACCTTTAAGCTAGATACAATGATATACGAAATTCCAGCTTGCTATCAAATCTGTATGTTCTGAACTTGGCAAACAGGATTATATTGGTTGATTTGAAAATCAATCAGAAATTTAAATGGTACAACAGACATAATACTATGAAACACACTATTTCCAAAATAACATTCTGGAGTAGAAGCATAATATAAGATATTAAATAAAACTGATACTTAGCCAACAAATCAACTGTGAAGCTTAATAAAAACAGATAAAACCTA
This sequence comes from Cariama cristata, assembly GCF_000690535.1. Taxonomy (NCBI): domain Eukaryota; kingdom Metazoa; phylum Chordata; class Aves; order Cariamiformes; family Cariamidae; genus Cariama; species Cariama cristata. The sequence continues at coordinate 7,809 of NW_009593863.1, forward strand.
GTTTTAAAATAAAATCCTACAGCTGACTATTCCAAAGGTAAGACAAATAAAGTTTTCTATCATCAAGAATTATAGTAAGGAAGTTTTTTAATACTGTCAGATATTTACCAAACTCATAGATATATGTATATATGACTCTGCAAACATCTTTTTCATGTGTGATCTGATAAAACCACATGAAACCCCAATAACCTTGAAGGTGAAATCCTGACTTCATTGAGATTAGTGGAAATATTTCTAGTGATATTAATGCGAAGTCCATAGTTTTGTCAGTTTCCAAGGTCCAGCTGAGCCCTGAAGGCTCAGAAAAATTAGACTTGTTCAGATCTGGGGAACACAAGCAAACTGCCCTGAATGAACACTGCAGTGCTGCAAGATATCCTCAACTCATATGAAATACACAATTCCATTTAGGATGAAATTTAGCAATCAAGATGTCATTCAAAAAAGATTATAGTATATTTAAATTTGATTTTTGCTTTTAAACTCAAAAGCTGTAATAAGGTTGATATTACAAGGGTTTGGTGGTTTTTTTTTTTGCTGTTAATCTAGATCTGTGTGGATCTTACTGGAGGAAAAGAAGCAGTAACGTAAATGTCAGGAAATCTATTCCATCCATTTTCACTTGTCTACAGATATAGACCTTAATCTTACAAGAAATTTTTTACATGCTTAACTTCAAGCATAGAGGTATCCTAAGTTACATGAAAAGATGTCCTCTTCTCTTTCTTACAACTTCACACCAACATTTGTCTTCCAGTGTGACCACGCAGTCAAACAAGGAAATGCGGATGACACGATCCTGCATGTGACTGAGTACGTTAATAAGACCTGGGTAAGGCTTACTTTCAATAGCATTTTTCAGGAGTCACTTCTGTAATCATGAATTTCTCTTAAGGTGAAGGAACTTTAGCAATGTCTCTTTCAGGCTGAAGCACTCATTTGAAAGATGTTGGCTCTTTTTTAAGTATTTTCCGTGAGCATTTGAGCCCTGAGATTCATATTGCTACTTTTTTATTTTAGGAAACGGGGCAATAAAATACGCTACAAGCTAAACAATAACGATTTTAATGATAAGTAAAAAGGAAGCAGTGAAGCAATTGAATTGACAGCACATTTAAGACTGACTTTGTATTTCCAAAGATCAATTCTCCGATTTAAAATAATCAATAAAACAAATTCTTTCAGAGGCTGCTCTTAGGACAAATTCTCCCAAGGCAAAATTGACAGCAGATACTTTCAAGGCAAGCCAGGTTCCTTAAAATCTGAAGCTGCCACTAGGCTTAAAGCCGCTGAAGTGAATTGATACAGATGATCAAGACTTTAGGTGAAACACCCACCCTGATCTTAGTCCCTTGCCCAAGTAACTCACCTAAGCCGGCTGACTCATATTAACCAAATAACAAATAAGTCAGAACTCACAAGTTGTATATTACCACTCCTCAGGTTCAAGACAGGTTAGACTGACCTTACTACTGACACAGATCTTCCACCTCCCCCTTTGGCCACTCTGCTCATGGAGCAGAGAACACACGGGTTCAGGTATCAAAGCAATCCAGAAAAAAATATTATTCCATCCAATCTCTACTCTAACAAAGTGTTCTTGCATACCTACTGGCCTCAGGAACAAAGTCCACGTCAGCAAAGCCACTGGAGTGAATCCAAGCAGCCTGCACAGCCCATCTGACTCCAGCAGCACAGGCAGCATGAGGCGCAGGCAGCATGAGGCTCTACAAGATGGTCAGGACGACAGTCAAATCAAAATGGCACCCATCAGTCAAATGTGGAAAAATTCCTCTAATATTTATAGGGAGTGAATGACATCCTTAAAAAAAAACACTTACCAAATGAAATGCTTAATAAAGTAAATGTTATCATATGATTTTGTAAAACACAGCAGAGTTGATGATTTGTACCTACAGTACATTACGCAAGTAAGATACTGCAGGAAATAACAGATGGAAAACAGGGGAAACAGTGTAGAAGAACATATCTTCTTGTCCAGAAAGTTACTTGAAGTTCCTTCAGAGAAAATACTTACTTATTATTTCACAGCCTAAGTTTCCTTCCCACATAGTTCTTTTAAGACCCAAAGACTTGACATTCCCTGTACATATCACGGGCTTTTTTCTAACTATTTTTATTTTTAAATTCTTCAACTACTTTCTATTCTCCATTTCTAATTTAGATCACAAGAGTGAAAATAACTTTGTGCATTTCTACCTTTTAAATACTGCCTTTGTGGGTGATCAACATTTTCTCAGTTGCTAGAGGTAAGAAAAACTAAGCAGTTGAGTCAAAATCTTAACTAGCACAGCAAGAAATGCAACCCAGACTCTTCTAGGTTTGATAAAAAGCAAAATAAAACAAGTAACTACATTCATAAATAATTTACAAATAATATCAGCACAGGAACAACACCCAAGAACACAGAAACTAACTTCATCTTGCAAACACTATCTGAACAGGTAAGAAAATTATACTATGCTTTTTATAACTGTTCTCAGAAACCTGATTTTCCGGTTATGAGCCCACAATAAATTTCAAAGCAAGCGTCTCCCACAAGCTTTTTCTTGCCTGCCTTCTTTAAGGGTAATTCTCAAATATTGTTTGGTTTGTTTTTTTTTTTTTCTTCATAAAATGAAGTCTAAAACAAAAGTTTTCTGGCTCAGATCAAACTCTCTTACTTTTTACCAGTACATCCTGTTCCTCCTCTCTGAAAGAAAAAGAACAATACCAAAAATCTGATCTACATAGGTAATGACGGAAAAGAAGATGTCATAATAATACAGTGCTTTTAGACTTGGAGACTGTTTGGAGCTCAAAACTGTGCATTGTGTGTTAGTACATATGTATAGGTTTTATAGGCCACTACCCTTGATTGTTCCCAGGTGAGACTTCCAGAGTATTCTGCTCTCATCTGCCCTTTGGGCAACTTTCTCTAAAAGTGAACTGTTTCTTTTATATCAGCTGAAGGCTTTTTCAGTGAGTAACAGGACACCAAGACAATTTTATCAATTATAGTTTTCCCATAAAATTCAAGAGAGTAGCTACATAAATTGATGCAGATGACAATTTTCAGTTTTGACTGTGTGGTGAAATGCAGCAGAGGCATTTGTGCTGTCCATGTGAAGATCGATAGGGCCGACAGAAACTGTTCATGCCAAAGTTTTCAGTGGAAAACACTGCTCCACCAGAGTACTGCAAGACCTTCCTCTCTTTGAACTAATTGATCATTCAGGGGAAAAAAAAAATCCCTTATAAATTAAATATTTCACCTTGGCATTATACTCCTCATCAACTACTCAACTGTGTTGTCTTCATTTCTGTTCCCTTTTTTTACATGTTTACTCTCTGACACCATCTTAACCTAGAGCCAGATTGTCCAACTTTGTATCAAACTCTTGAGGTCTCCTTTCCTACTACACACTGCTCAGGAGCAACTGCCTACACAGTTAAATGTGTCATTAGGAACTTTTAGAGCAATCAAGGAGGCAAATGTTTAGCAGAGCCCATCAATCCTGGATGAACAGATTTCCCTTCTGTGATGCTGCACAAGATCACCAATGTCTCCATTAACTTCTGGGATTCCTGAGCTACAGCAGTGCTGCAGTAAATTGAAAATCACCTGTGATTACTTTGTGTTTGGTGCAAAGTTCAAAAGCATGGGACAGGCAGGGGACAAAGTGGCTAAAAGTATCCTGTTTGACGAAACTGGAAATGTGTAAGCTGTAGTTGGTTAGCCACATTCATCCATGATACCATCAGCCAAACACAACCATATAATAAATGCTTGTCATTCTCAAGTGAGGTTGAGAGGCACGACCAAAGGCAAGCTTGGCATGCAGAGGGATGCACAGTGCCAGTGCGAGGGTAATCACAACCATACGAGCCCAGCCCAGGACTTAAATGGAACTTGTTTTCACTACCCCTCACAGACACAACAGTATGGGTATACTATATGTATAATGCATACACAGGGAAATAGACGTATTTATGTACCTACAGGGGTGCCGCTGGCAACAGCAGAGCTCTAGGCAGGACAGCTGTGCACTTGCAGCTCCACCAGCAGCGGAGCCACCCAGCCCCGTCCCCTCGGGGTGGTGAGAAGAGGTCCCACTGGAGACATTTGGCTCTGTGTTTTCCTGAACCAGTGTAAAAGCTGATTCCCAGATCAACAAAATTTGAAAGACTTGGCCTAAAACTATAAACGTCTAATTCAAACCTGTTCACAAATATTTCTTTAGTATCACTTAAAAAGCCAATCAACCAAACAAAACAAAAAAAAAATCAAACAAAAAAAACTACCAAAAAACCCCCCAAAATAAAACCAAAACCCCAATACCAACTAATACCAGAACCCAATTCTTTGAAGTGTTTCTGTGCAAGACAACTTCTGGTGGAGATTATCCTGTAGTGCCACAAGAGGACACTCTTAAACTGCTTTTTTAAATGAGGAGCAGTGCTTTACAAGTAAGTTTGTATTCGGTGGTAAATAGAGATTTCTGCTCCCTAGCAGCACAGAAGACAGGACAGTTCTTTATAATCACCAAATCTTGCTTAAGCTCGGAATTCACACAGCAAATAATTAATAAAATTTGTTATAGCTGCTTTAAAAATTTTAGCCCAACTGACAGCTGCAGCCCTTTATACAAATTGTGTAAGCTTTGGTTCTTACAGCTTTTTCAAATACTGTGCTCATACCTTTCCTCTGAAAGCATGTAACCTATTTTACACTTTAATTACAACGTTGTTAGAAACTTGCTGTTTCCATGTCTGTAAGGTGTAGTATCAGTACTCATGTGCCTTGTCTTTAATTCTCAAAGCAACTATGTATGTATACTTTTTTAAAAAAAAAAAAAATTACTTAGGAATTACGTTTGTAGAAACATAAAACTAGGTTCTTATAATTAGTAGTAGTATTAAAAGTATTGAAATAACTACAGTGTCATTGCCTTATCATTTTAAAGACATTGGGTACAAGTTTTCTAGATAGAGCAAAGCAAGTAATTAGAATATGTGAACTATACACTAAAAACACCTGAGTTGATGTAACCCAATCATCAGTTTGGAACAACAGGAACACAAAGGCACAAAATATCTTGCTTCTTTATAGTAAACTCTGGTGGAACAAGTGTTTACAACAAACAGATGTAGAATCTTCCTCCATTTTGCTTATTATATGACTTGCAGTAAGTTCTCTGACCTGAAGAAGAACAAAAAATATAGTTAGTTAAATGATGAATTAGTTTCTTTATATATACAGCTTAACAATAAACTGACGAGGAACAATCAAATTTAAGATAGCTGGTGATGCTTGTTACATTTGGGATAAATGTGTTTCATACACAACTTCATTTTAAGGTCATCATGGAACAGAATGATACTGTTAACCAAACTGTATAGGACTTTAATGCCTTTATTATAACAGTTAGTTGTTTGGAGGGGGGGAGAGGAACCTCAAATTGTTATTCAAAACCTCAAAATCACACTTTTAAGTTTGGCTTTCATCACAGCAGCAATTAAGTGGATGCAGGAGACCATAATTACCTTTGTCTTGACCAACGTGTCCAGTTCTGGGATATTCTGCTACATCTTAGGTCCTTCACATTTGTTTGCTGATTTTTGTCCAGTCTGATGTGGTGCTATCAAAACAGCTTTACCCACATTACTAGCTCCTGTCTGATCCACTACAGAATTTCCAGCAGGCTAAATCTACCACATTGTCACTGCAGCCAGGAAGGATTTGGATAAAGGTAACATGGAGAAACTGATAATAAAACAATCAGAGGTGTTTACACTTCTGAAGCATACCCAGTTTATAGCTGATAATAATATGAACAACTGGTTTTTCTCTTTTCTTCTTTTTCTCTTACGGGAGCTGAACACTTAGATAAATGTAGCTAGAAATAGGATTACACTCCTTTCTTTTTATATCTTTGGAGAGAGTCAAACATTATTGGCAAGGCTTTCTGGTGTACATTCACAGCTGTAAAATGTTTTAGCTACATGTGAGGTCTGCTTTATTAATGCTTACTAATGATTACATTAATTTCAAATTTGCTGTATTCCTTTTTCTAAGTTGTTATTTTGTGATTAATAGCTCCAGCCTCTGGGGTGGAATATCTTGTGATTTCAGAGTTCCACTGATTGCTTTTTGCTAAATGCTCTTCTCGGTGTCCTGCCAAGGGATTGCTGATAACTCCAGAAGTCAGTATGCAAAGTACAACCATAAATTCAGAGGTGTTATTCACAGGCAGGAGAGTAGAGACACCCATAGCGCCACAATCTTTGAGACAGATGCTATTGTACTTTATAAAGGTCCTGAGAGTGCTGGATCATAGTACAATTTGCTGTAATTGTAGATTTTTGCCAAATAGGTAAGGACAGTGAGTGCTGCAATGCAAGTTGCAAAAAATAACTGTTCAGCACACAGTATACAGAAATCAGTTGTGCATGTTTTATACAGCTCAGGAGAATTACGAGTCAAAGTAATACTGAATAAAAAAGGATGGGAAAGAAACTGAGAACCATCATAGAATCATAAAATCATAGAACGGTTTGGCTGGAAGGGACCTTAGAGATCGTCTTGTTCCAATCCCTCTGCCATGGCAGGGACACCTTGCACCAGACCAAGTTGCTCAAGGCCCCATCCAGCCTGGCCTTGAACACTACCAGGGATGGGGCATCCACAGCTTCTCTGGGCAACCTGTTCCAGTGCCTCATCATCCTCACAGTGAAGAATTTCTTCCTAAGATCTCATCTAAATCTTCCCTCTTCCAGTTTAAAGCCATTGCCCCTTCTCCGATCACTACATACCCTTGTAAAAAGTCCCTCTCTGTCTCTCACTTTAATGTTACTAGCTGTGCTTTTTGTAAATAACCAGAAGAATGAAAAGGAAATAGACTTTTTAATGCATTGCCTATTGACAAACACTGCTACAGCTGCACTTTCCAATAAGCCGGAATGGCCAAGCCGCAGCTCACAAGCAGCTTGAAGGTGGCCGTGGCAGTCCCTGCTGCACGCAGGTGATGCGTGGGGCTGTGGGGTGAGGCTGCAGCCAGAGACCCCGCGTCTGGCAAGCCCCTGCTGTTGGCCTGGACCTGGCATAGCTCTGCGTCCTCCCTGGTGCGTCAGTGGGCAGGGTCTGCATATGGATTTTAGGAAGCACAGCCACTGCTGTAGAGGTAGATCAGGCTCCAGCTGATCTCAGAGCATTTCTGGTGCTGGGTGTTTAGGGGGCTGCACAGGCCTGCGCAGGGGTAAGGGAACCAGCAGGGAGCTGGGGATGGAGAGTGTGATGGGGAGAGAGAGGGTGGACAGAGCAGTGGGCTGTGCTGAGGTTCAGTGCAATGAATTGGATGTCAGAAGAGTGTATTAAATTTGCACAAGAGATGGAAGAGGAAGAGAGGCTTGGGAAATGAGGATTTTGACAGGAGGAGCTTTGTGCTTTGTGGAGTATAGTTGCCTAAATCAGAACGGCAAAGGAGGCTTTGATCAGAAGGACAATATACACGAAGGAGAAAGTCGTAAGTGCACCGCTGGCAATAGAAACTCTTTTGTTTCAAGCCTCTGAGCTTCCTTCCAACAAAAACATACCAGCTATGTTACTGTAATGACAGAGGCACTGCTCACACATTAAAAGAAGAGATCAGTCCTTTCTCTGTGTACCCATACCACATCATGCTCTTTAGAGACATGTTGTTTTACCTCATTTCTGAGGTTCCAAAACAACTTTGGGGGAAAGCAACGTGTGGGGGAAAGGGCAGGCGGAAAGAAGGGAAGAGGACTTCCCATCTGAGATGGAGAAAATTGTGAGGATAGAATAACGGTTAGTAATACTTTTGGTGGGCTGTCCAAAGAAAACACAACTCAGCTATTCTGGCTTAACAGTAGATTTGTTCCAAAAAAAAACAGTAGGTTGAAATAACAAGAACAGATAGGCAGCTATGAAGCAAAGCTGACTCAATCTATTTTTCACCAGCAGTTGACATTTATTTCATTTTCATGCCAGTTTAACACAGCACAGACATCTCCTTACAACACCTTTGTTGTTACAGTTCTGTGTGGACATACCAGGATCTCAGATTGAAATGGCACGTGCCATCAGCTAGGCAAAACCACGAAAGGAATGGTGCTGGTCTTTAGGAGATCATGAGATGCTGTTCTAGTGAGTTTGGCATTTCCAGTGGTTATATACCTGCTGAGTGAGGATTACAGCTGTTAACTTAGATCCCAAGAACAAGATTTAAGCAAATTTTGTGCTCAGATGCTTTTCGGATTTGGCTTTGCAGAAGTCCTTTTTTCTCATACCTAAAGCCTATCTCATTATGTCCACCCAGATCTATCTGTGGGAAGATTTGATCTGAGAAAAGTAGGGGACATATTAGGTGACATTTTAGATTTTATTGCCAGGTTCATTGCACTAGGAGTTAATTTAAAAATACCTGCAACCCTTTCAAAACTTCTCTTTAGGAAACTATTCCTGTGCATAACCAGAAAATATTTTGAAGTGGCTTTAAAAATAGACTTTTCAGAAGATATTACATGTAGTAGATCTTTTTATTACAGATTCTAAATAGGATATGTAGGATTGCAGTTGAGAGGCTTTCCATGTTCTTCTGTCTACAGCTCTTTCCAGTAATACATGCCCCATTCAATCAATATAGTTAATTATTCTTCAATCAAAGAAATGTAATCTATTTCACCTCAATTTCTAGTCCATTTAAACCAATTATGTTCTCTTCATGTTTTGTGACTAGCAATTAATAGGTGGTATTTCTTCATTAGAACACTGATAAAGATTCTAGGGGCCAATTCACTTCCCTGAAGTATCGGCCATTTCACGAGCTCAGCAAACATATCCGCATTGAAATTAAAAGCAAGCTAACACAGGAAAAGTCAAAATGAAACAAATAGAGCAGGTGATCTTTCATGCTCATGTATCATTTTTATAACTATTTTTTGCACTTCTCCACTACGTGATTGTGACGTAGAAGTTAATGCCTTCTTGTTCTTCACTGTAATGCCAAAGCATTGAGATGTGGTTGGTTATAGCAAGAAAACTTTTGTGATAAAAGTTATGCCACAGCTTTTAATTCCCACTACATCATTACCACTTCACAGGGAGAGATAGTGCCCGTGTTTTCTAGGAAGGAGCTACGAAACACGTAAAGGGCAGGCTGTGAATCTTTGTAACAGAGTAAGATGGAATTGCTGCAGGGAGTTATCTGGCTGAGATGAACAGCAATAACCTGCCTTAAAAGAAAGCAACTGTAAGCAACACAGCTTCAAAACATCAGAGCAGCTCCTACATATTTCTGAGGATAAGGCTGATGAAGGATTTGCCTTTGTAGAGGGCCAGAATGAAAGACGTAAGACTATGGGATCAAAGTCTTGTAGCATGGCATTTAACAGCTGTAATAGTAAAGATTTTCCCAAGGTGTCCGAGAGACCTTTTTCCACATAAAACACAGTTGTAAGAAAACCTACAGCAAATCCATACAAACAGAAAAGACAATTACTTCCTTTGGGATTTAAACAGAAACAAAAAACAAAACAAAACAAAAAGTTGAGAAACATACCTTGACTTCTAGATGAAGTTTCTTGCCTTCCAGTGCTTGTGATCTTGTTTGGCCAACACAGCTGTCAAGTTCTAACAGTTACCTACAGCAACCATTAGCACTGATTAACACAGCCCAATTTCTTCAAATGCACATTTGGCATGGCATTTCAGTGAATTTTAGAGAAATTTTGCTGAATTTCTACCTAAAGTACACATACTATTTTCATAAATCGAGGTAAGTACTTAGAATGCAATCAATGTTGAGGAGGATATACTGTATTCTCATGTTAAAGCAGCAATGCAGTCACTTTTGAAGGTAGTGTTATAACCTATACCATTTCAACTGAATAAATAAGTCTACCTGTACTATATAGTCCTGGCTCTTTACATTTCAAATTGCCAGAGTCCATTTAGATTTCGGCACTTTCTATACAGTACATACATGTCTGCATCTAAATGTTTTATGTGCTCAAGAAGTAGCCTTGGTTTCCCTGACTTAGCTCCCCAAAATGATGTTCAATTGCCTCTTAGCAGACTGTATGTTTCTTACCAGATGCTGTTGTACTGTCTGAGCTCCAGACCAACTTAATGTAAGCAAGCTCCTATCCAAAAGCTGAACAGCTCTGACCAGATCTGCCTACCAAAAGGTTGCAGCCATATGTCTACAGCCAGGCCCTGACTTCAAAACCAGACTTCTCTATTTATATTGTGTGTATAGTAATTTTATTTTGGGGCAAATTCAAGACTGTGACTAACTCTTACATGGTAATTGGGCAAACCATCATGCCCTTGGTTAGTGCATCTGAAGCCATGTTAATAACATCTTATTTTAAAGCACTTAGTGTCTCCAGCTAATGAATAAAAAAAAAAGGTATGTAAAAAAATTTGTAAGAGTCCTAAGAAATCTGTACTGTATCACGTACTGACTAATTCTCAACAAAAACTATTATTTATGAAACGTCTTTCACCATAAGAACTGTCATAACTGCAGAAAGCTTTTCTCCAGTGTATTTTTATTAGGGATTCCTGCCATTATATTAACATACAAAACAATCAGGATGTTGACATATAGAAATGTGAAATTCACTGTACAAAGATAAGGCTCAAGTTACAGGTATATATTCCCCTTAGTCTCCATGAAATAAAACCATTTTTAATTCTTCCCAGAGTTGTGTTTATAAATGTTAGACAAACCACAAAATAGATTTCAAGTACATAACATTTTACAATATAATCCAAGCACAGACAGAAATACACAATACTGTACCTATAGGTGCTCCATAATCCAAGTCTGTCATCCTCACTAGTAAAATACTAGACTGCTACACTCTCTGAATATGCCCAACCATATCCTTCTGTACGTATTACGTGGTCCTGGCCTTTAAGTTATAGGACTCTCGTGACTTTCTGCTCAATTACTTTGATAGATCACAGAATATCAGGAAGGAAGGGAAGAATTTTAAAAGGCCAGGCCTGAACGTATGCACGTGGTTAGTAAAGGCAGGCACATGTGCACACACACACTTGCATTTAACCCTACATAAAACCTCACTGCACTGCACATTTTCTGAGATTATGTTCTCATGCAACTCAGCTATTTTCTGATAGAGTTAAATCAAGCATAACAATACTCCTGCTTCTAGACTGCTGTAATTTACAGGGACAAGACTATATTTTAGAGCATAGGATCTAACTTTTTTTTAAAAAAAAAAATCATAATTACAGATTTATATAGGAGCCTGTATGGAACCATGTCTCCATAGTCCAGCAGGACGCCAGCTCTCACAGCCTCCACCACTCAAAACACCTTTTCTGACACATTTGTTTAGAAACAATGCAAGTGAGTAATTCCCTGTTAAGGCCAAATGTCTACTTTAGTTCAGTCTCCATTTCTATTAGGCTGAATGATTATTATGTCATGGGAAAGGATCATTTAGCTGCAAGTAGCACAAGAAGAAATACACATCAAGTAGCTAATCAATAATGATTCTTCTGGGGAACAAATTGGCAAGGAGAAAGAAAGACAAGAGAAAAAAGGCAGTTGTTTAATTTAGCCTTTGTTGTTGGGAAATGAATAGCAATCCAAAAATTTTCAACTGAGAAAAGGAACTCCTAAGCCCTGTAACTGTTTTGTCCTTTAAAAACTGGAGAAGATTAGAAGGGAAGGAGAAATTCTCTAAGGAAATTGTAAATTTTCAAACTAGACATTTGTAAAGGCTTACATGAGAAAACCAAGCAAAACTGATTCTCTGATATTGAAACTAAAGGAATTTATTCAGTAGGAATTAGAGATGTGATTACAATGTGTTAAACGCACATCTAATAAAATAGCCTCAAATATGTCTCCAATTCATAAATCTCTAAGCAGGAGAAAGACTGATGTCAAAATCAGAGTTCCCTAGTTTAAATATGAAATACATCTGCATTCAAAAAGATCGGGGCAAGGGAGAGAATAAAAACTTTCTCCTCTTAAATACAACCTCTGTGGTACATTTGAGGGCCTTCAAATGTTCTCAGCATTGATAAGATTTTACTTAAGTATATTCTCTAAGCTATACTGGAATACCTTTAGATATACAAATCCATGTTACACAAAACAGCATTAGATCATGTAACTGGGCTCATAATAACAAAAAAGTATGCTGCTATATGGGAAAGGAAGCATATTGGTATGCACAGAAGATATGCTGTCTTAGAGATTAGTAATAATGGACATCAAGGATGAAGATGCATCTGTTAAAGTGTTTAAGCCTTTAACCGTGAGTCAGCAGAATACTTTTATGTCAACTGTACAGCCTACTGCTTTGCTTTCAAAAAGGAATAAATTTTTCTTCTCTATCATTTTTAGAAGTAGGTCACTCACCTACCAATTTAGCTAGGGTTTGGGCTTTTTTTTTTTTTGCCTTTTTTTTTTTTTTTTTTTGGCTACTTACTATTATCTTCTTCCATGTTATGTACAATAATCTACATTTAGACTCAAGACTCACTCTCTTCCAAGACATACTTGGACTATCTTGTAGAGACTTTCTACAGCACTGATAAAGTGTAAGACAACCTGACAGGTAAGAGGAAGGATCATTACTTTCGGTTCTGCTTATTTCCCCAAGCTTTCAGAAATTCTTCTGCGTACTTGGTGTCTTTTCACCTCCCCCAGGCAGCCCCTACTGAACTTGAGTGAACTTTCTATAATTTCCGAAACCACAAACCCTCTGTATAGAGCTATATTAAACTAACTCATTCTCCAGCCAGTAGTTTAAAAACAAATCATTGCTAAAACACTAAAAACATCCTACATGACCTTGTGCATTATTCTTACCAAGTTGTACATTTAAATAACATCAGAAGTTGTCTTTTGCTAAAAATTTACCAAAATATTTTAAACACATAAAAATGTAAAAAACCAAACAAACAGAAAAACAAACCAAAAACAAAAACCCAGCATAAACATTGCTTGTATAGGCATTGGTTAGAAGAGATTGCTGCACTAAGGAGTATATTCAAAAAAGTTTTTCTTTCAGTTTAGTGTCATGGATTGAAAGGTTAAGGGCAATGAAACTTATTGTGACCTCCTCTTACATGATGTAATAGATGAGCAGGAAGTCTGAAATGCAATTAAAATAAAGCTTCTTTATGGTTATTGAAAGGTGACTGTATAAGCCTGTAACTAAAGGGGCAATTTAAGTATGTAAAGGGAAATTAAGAACCTGAAGAGTCTGTAATGAACTGGATATAAAGACAGCTACTGACTGATGGCCCCAGGGGCATTATGTAAAACTGGCACTAATTGAAATTTTGAATATAGCCCTTAGTTGTATCATACTTATTTAAAATTTAAAAGCTGCCCAGCATGTCACGAATGAAGTTTATTTTGCAAGCCACCCACTGCCTAAGGGGGCAATAATACTCAATATGAAACTGCTGAAACTCCGGCGTCTGACGGATTTCATGGAGAAAAGAGATTTGAAGGTCCGACTCCAAGAGAACAAGGAGAAGAGGGAACACAAACAACAACAGTCCAAGGCCTACAAGGAGAAGTCTGGAGAAACTCTTCACAAAGGCATTCACCTCTATGTTGCCCATTAGAAAGTCATAGCTCCACCTAAGCGCTCTCCGAGCTTCTTTCAGTTCTTCCTCCTCTGCAATCAAAAATGCATTTTCATCTGCTTCCAGTTCCTCAAATGAATCTGTATCATCTTTCTCATTCTCTACTCTTGGACAGGTATCAAAGAGCATGTCAATCTCATCATCAACAGGGGTAGGCAGCAAGCTGGCACTAGGATTGTATACCAGTTCTGAGATGGTTAAAGGTTCCTCTTTCATCTTCTCTTCCTGTTCAATGGCAAGATCAACATTCTCCCCAGTGTCCTTAACTGGGGAGCTTGAAGTCACAGGTACTGAAATCTCATCTTCCCTTGGCAGTTGGATACCTGACAAAACAAGATGAAAACAGTGATCCTAAATTTCTGCCTTCCTAGTGGTAAAACTCAGCCTTCCAATAGTACCTAATATAGGTTGGAAGGAAGATTTTGCAATCATTTTGCATATTGAAACCAGACCACACCCAATAAAAAATGGAAAATATTTCTGAAAAGCCCTAGAGGAGGGCAACATCTTTACAATACTATAATACACCAGATCTGCTTACTTCATCCGATGCAGCTACCACTAATAATGATGTAATGCAAAACAGAAAACAGAACAGCTTGTTTTCTACTGGCAAGCAGAATTCTGATATAAATGAATACCTAGTACATACGTGAATTCGTGCTATTTAGTGTCTAACAATAATAATAATAATAATAATCATAATCATAACAACAACAACAACACCCACTCATCTTTATTCCTTTGAGATGAATGAGAAGAAAGTGGTAAAATAATGGCTGAAGTTGGGAATTTTTAATAGAGTATGGCATTAAAAAGACATAATAGATTACCTTGATAAATTCACATTAACAGTAGAGAGGGGAGGAAGGTTGGCACACAGTATGAGGATTAGATATCATTGAAATGGAATGAGAAGACCTCATCTCTTTTCTCCTTTTCCTTTATATATCTCTCTCCCCCTTACAGAAGAGTCTTTCTTAGCCCTACTGGTGTGCTTGTTTCTTATGACCCCACTCTTATGACCCATGGGAAAACAGTTTTAAATTTGTCCCATGTCTAACTCTCATTAACATCATCAGATGCCATCTATGTGCAAAAGGAACAGGCCATACACAGTGTCATGTGTGACAGCAATATATAGTAACACTTAGTACTTCTTGGTTTGTGATGTTAAGCACCTTTCCATTCTTTACTAATGACTAATCCAAATGCAACATATAGATAAGGATATAGCAGGTAAAACCAATACAAGGCTACATGACTGTCCAACAGGTAACTCAGGAAATTCATGTCAAAGTACTATTTATTATTCAAATTAGCCCAATCCTTTGATTTCAGTGAAAGATCTCTGTAAAACATAGCAAACTGACATCAAAGATTCATTCCAGTTTTAGTGTAGTAAAGATTAAGGTTCAGAGACCTTAAAATAATGCGGTATAGAAGAAAATGTATTATTACAGAAAAACAAGTGATCAGAAAAACAGTACCCTACAGTGCTAATTACACTAGACACATAATGGTTTTCTGGGTGAAGTAAAAGGGTCTCAGCAAGCTCTGTTGAAAGTTTTCGATTTAAAGGATAGCAAACATATAAAAAAATTAAACTAAACAAAAGGTCCATTATGATAATTTTGAGGTGCAGGAAATAAAGCATGACCTGAACCATGCTATAGGGAAGAGATGCACTACTGCTCTATAAACATATGATACTGGACAAAAATTGAAAAGCAAAAAACTTGATCACAAAGACATCTACCATACAGGAAGACACACAGCTTAGATGCATTTTGGATCACAATTCTAAGATACAATTTTAAATTTACTATAATTGACCAAAATTCTGCAAAGAATCTCACTTTGAGATCAGAAGCCTTTTCACATTTTTTCTTGAAAATGCCACTGATTTTTTTTCCCATTATTAGTCCTAAGAAATTTAGATACCATTCACTGTACTGAAATTATTCACTTTGTTTCTGAAACCTATTTTCCTTCTATTTGACTAGATAGCAAAAGAATATTCTTACACTATTGGCTAATGATTATTAAACTAGCAGTAAGCATAACTATATTTCAGCGAAGCTGGTGATACTTACCTTACCCTAGACTTTCTCACTGTTACAAATTCTGCATTTCTTGAACAATAAAGTTTTACAATCTCTATTTTCAATTTCTACTTTTTTTCCTCCTTTGATATCTACCATGAGTACCATGCTCAGGATGGGACATACCCACAAAAATCTGTTTCATAACTGATACCAGATTTGTGCAATACTGGGTCACTCTGCAGTAGACCTGCCCTGAGCCAGACACAGGTGCATGATCACATTTCTGCCAGAGCCTGAAATACTCAGTGTTTGCATAAAAATCTGCCAATACAAAGTTAACATGTCAAAACTTCGCAAATGAAATTAAACAAGTAGATTAACACTTTGTGAGATGAGGCTGCTGCTCTAGGAATCTTAAAGCTCGTTACAACACTTCCTCATGGAAATATCTGCCATAGAACCCTGCTGTATGCCAGCGTGACAGTTACCACAAAATCCTTCATATAACCTCTGCAGCTCTGTTAGCATGTTCTCCAGATAATCAAAAGGGTAAGGAAGGTACTTGCTAAGTTACCCCAGTTTATAGACTTCCCTAAAATTGGGTGAGCAATGACTTGTTAATACCTGGTGACTTTAAAATTATACTGAATTTAATATCAGTTGGGATGAAATGCCAATAAATACAACATAAAATATACAACATACTACAAATATTTCTAAAATATATAAAAAATTACAGAAAACCTGCACTTTAAGCCTACTTATATTAAATCACTCCTTGAACATGCTAGCTTGCTCCTTACATGACAAGACAACTTTCTGGATCCCCTTCTTAGTGCATGCTTTTATGTGTCATGTTATATTCCTTACAGAAAACCTCTTCATTACAGAACACCATCCTCAGGAAGCATCTCCTCCTTCTATAGAGCACGTTAGCTATTAAAATTCATCTCCCCTTTTAAGTCTCCAAAATGGTCCAGGCAGATGTCTCCCCTGGAAGATTTGTTATCTTGCCCTGCTCTCTGGGAGATACACTGGCCATGCCTCCATGTGAGGTTTCACATTCTGGCTAAATCAACCAAACCCACCATCTCTACTTCCTCTCATTTCAACCCTGAGCAAGCCAGCTTGTAAAGCTAACCTAAGAAAATAACTGTTTTTCTTCCTGCGTTAGTTCTCTGATGGTTTTTCCTCCTGAACTGGCTTGTCAGATGTTCTCAAGAGCATGGCACATTACCAGCGGTGGATAGAGAGCAGGAGTGCTCCTTTCACCAGCACCTAGCCAGCAGATCTGCATAGCTGAAATGAAACCTTGTCCTCAACAAAGAAAAGGCAGATGTCTCCTCATTAGCTTAATCTGACTGCCTAGCTAATAATTCCTTGCCTGAACTACTCTGTCCTCTCCTATCACAGCCATTTTAGAAATTCATCACATTTCAGCACGAAACATGTTTTGTGCTGGAACTTACTGTCTACACCAGTCTTTGCATTAACAAATATACTTGCCAGAGTCACCAAGAGGAGGATACAAACTGACAGAAACTAGACACAACAGTATATGAACAGAGGTGAGAACAGATTTGGGGGGGTGGGAACTTTCTCCTAGGCATACTGTAAAAGCAGGTAATGCTGGATCACCAAACCAGTCATTTGAGAGGGTACTCATGACATCTTAAAATAAAAAAGACAAAATTTTTAAACTATGGAGACCATCATTAAGCATCTACACATATCTTTAGATATACAGGTACTACAATTTGATTTTCAAATGCACTTTTCACTTTCTTTTAATAGGAGCAAAAGGTAAGTTGAGCCACTTACTTAGGCATCTCAATATGGGTTAAAGGACCTAATTTTAACCTCCCAAATTTCAGAATCCTGGCTATAGGCCTCTCCATACCTGCTTAGATGCAAGGTCAGTAATATATCTTCATCATATTTCTCATCATAGAGAGGACAGCTGCAGCTACTGCAAAGAAAGGTCACCCCAATTTATGATTCGTGAGCCTTCTCTCCTTCCCAGAGTAAATTCCAGCACACATAACATACATAGTGAACATAAACAAGAAAGATCATATTAACTTTCATTAAAACTGTACATTTTCAAATAGCTGGCAAACTTCTGACTTTGTGATTAACCTGTAGATAGAAGGCAGCAGAGGAATCTTTTCAGATCAGTGTTTTCTGAAGGGGTTTGTATTAAAATTGGAATGTGTTGCAGTTCCAAAGCATACATCAACTTTACAGTCGACTTTTTAGTTTGAGCTGATAACAAGAATTTTCAACTGTTTCATGTGTTGTTAAAACTTCTTAAATCAAAGCAGCTGCATTTTACATCAGCCAAATACAAGTGTAAATAAATAATGTTTTAATATAGAACACCGAAAATTTAGAATAGGCATTAACTGCTGCTGTTGCAAGCTCATTTGATATTAAAAAAATTAACCATATAGAGCTGTTCTTTTTGTTCCTTCATATTCCCTATAACACCAGAACTTTTCTCAAGTCAAGGACTAAGGAAAAAATTAGCTATTAACCATGGTCAATGTAAGCCCCAAGCAAAGTTCCAGTCATGTTGCAATATACAGATACGTATGTTGGGCCATTTAGATTTTGATGGTGTCAAAAGACATTAAAGCACCAAAATTCAAAATTATTCAATAAATATTCCAGTGACACAAATTTAAGAAAGGAGCAAGTTTTTCAGATCATTTACTTTTTGGATAGCCTTCAAGAGAGTCAGTTACCTGAAGTAATAAAACCAGGTTAAAAGAAAAAAAAAAAATCTCAAAGTCTTCCAATGGAAAAAGAGAATCTAAAAGCTAAAGCAAGGCCAAAGCCAATATCCTTTAATTACTCTACAACATTGCTGCAAATCCTGCGCTCCTAGTCATGCATAACAATTATTTTGCTACTACTCTTATAAGGCTATAATTTTGTACAATTGGGGGAGGGGGGCTAGATTTTGAAAAGTCTACTGTTTCTTTAGTAATAGCTAAAATTTATATTGCATTTGGATTTAAAGGACTATGACTTCAGCATTAAATTACATTGGAGAAGCACGTCTTCCTTCCATTCTTTACTTTATATTTTTACCAGCAATTTACATTCCATAGATCAGAATCTTTTAACACATATTAC
Source organism: Cariama cristata (assembly GCF_000690535.1). NCBI lineage: Eukaryota > Metazoa > Chordata > Aves > Cariamiformes > Cariamidae > Cariama > Cariama cristata. Next base: position 26,667 of record NW_009593863.1, read on the forward strand.
TGGAGTAACAAGTAAATAAGCTCAATTTTATTTCTTACATATATCTGTATCAAAAAATTGCTACATTTTTCTGGCAACCAGAGAAATTTTACAAAGCCAGAGGGACCTCGTTACACTAGACAAAACTCAGTACTTGCCTTCCACCAAATACTGAGATTTCTCCAAACCTCTAACTTGCTACAGCATATAGGAACATGAACAGCTGAATAAAACATGAGTTTACAGTGGTCACCTGCTGTGAACATGAACGTGCAAGAGGTCTGACATAAACACTGTCAACTGCTAGTGTTTCTAAAAGGGCCAAAACCAGCAGCTGAGGATTAGCAGGATGAAGGGCAGCCCCAGCTCCACTGTTCTTAAGAAGCTGCAGTTGCTGGAAATACAGCACCTCAGAAAAATGTATCCTCTGATTATTAAAAATTTCAGTTCTCAATGGATGTATATACTGCACATAGCTTTACTTACCAGTCATGCAAACACAACTAGACATCTGTAAAGGTTTTGTATAGTGGAGAAGAACAAGTGTGAGTATTTCCTTCTTTTAAACACAGAACTGAAAAAATTAGATACGGTCCAGAAAGAGCAGTGCTGGGAATAATTCATAAAGACATGTAAACAAGCAAGATCAGCCAGGCTGCAATTAGGACAGTTCCCTTCTATCCCTTTTACTACTTCCTCTCAGAATATTGGTATTCCTTTGCTTATTTTCAATGTGGACAAAAATTTATTTGTGCTATGAATAGAATGACCTTCCAGAGGGAAGGAGAGGATGACTTTCTCACGTAAGCAAAGTGCATGGATGTCACAAAGAAAATGTAGGAAAGGGAAACAGAATCTAGTATTGCACCAAACTCAAATATTCCTCTACACAGGATCTATATCAAAACAGGATCTGCATTATGGCCAGATTGCAGGCCCTCAGAACTAGGAGGCCACAGATCCCTACCTTACCCACATCCCATGCCCACAGAAGACACCTGTTCTAGCTTTGCAAGGAGAGTAAATCAATGAGAGTTTATAGTAACTCCTTTTTAGGCAGTGACCTGGCTTTCCTGCTGGTCATTCCCGTTTGTTTTAGTCTTATGGGAACTTATTGAAGGGAGTGAAGCCATGTCACAGTTGCCGACTCACATCAGTTGCAAGCACTGCGACTCTGCAGCCTCCCAACAGTGTTGTATGTCACGGGGTTCAGCTAACATCACAGGAGCCAACAGACACTGCCACCCTGCTTTTCACACCCCACAAAGGGCACCCAAAACACAGAGAAAGAAGCAAAACAGAGCATGCAGCACAATGAGGGTTCTGGGCTGCTTGTCTCTAACCTCCCTCTGCCCTGGAAGAAGCCCACCCCAGCATTGCTGACTCACTTCCAGAACCAGGATTATGCAGTGAAAAGGCTGAAGGGAGTAGTAGGGAGAGAGAACTGTGTATCATGGGGAAGATACATCCGTCAGCAGCTCCAAGAAAGGGGATGAGCTGGTGAAGGGACTGCAGCGACTCAATGTCTAGCACCAAGTCAAAGAGAGCAAGGCTGAAAAGAGCTGGGCACTGATGTGAATGCTTAGCACCCCAGAAAAGGACAAGTGGGACATTTCAGCATCCCCACTCAGCTCTGATGAGCCCTCCTGATGCAAGTCAGTGTTGTTCTGAAGCGGTCACAATCGCAACAGGCTTCTCCCAAGGAGATATGCTCCCTGCCAGGAGTTTTGCACAAGCTAACTCCAGTCCTTAGGTTTCATATACTGACATACAGGTTTTATGCGTGTTTACACCAAAAGGAATAACATCCTATAAATGGTACCGCAATATTAAGGTTTTTAAGAACCAGTGTAGCCCTAATGCATAAATCTGTTACTGGACTGGTGTCTTATTAAACCAACAAGATGGTTTGTATCTATTTGGAGCCAGCATTTAACCTCTGAGATGTAAGAATAGAGAATACATGTAAATACTGATGCTTTTTCAATTTTGGTACCTATTTTTGAGTAGGAGTCAGCTGCATTGTCATAGACACCATAGTTTCCCCAAGTGGTTAATTCATGAAGCAAAGGCAGCCAGGAGCTGATGCTACTCAGCAACGAATCACTGCAAGAAGCAGGTTCTCCCATATCTGCTGTGCTTACTGCTTTCCGATTTTCAGATGCCAGAAGTGTGAGAATATTCTGGTCTTTGCCAGAACATTCTCAGTTAATTCTTCTGTAAATACTCATTTTTGAAATGAAGACTCAATACAAATGCATAGTTTTATATAGGTGCATGGAAACCGAAATCTGTCAGCCTATTAGCAAAAGTAAACAGTACTACAGAAAGTATGGAGAAACAAATGTTGAAATGTCTTACTACATTAAGGAAACAGAGACATACAGATTGATAGAGGGGCCAATCCATCTTTGGCAAAGGGATTTGGTATAAAAACAAAACAAAAAAAAACCCCTTCATTTTGGTTGCTATCCAAAGCAATATTGAATTCTTTTTGTTCCTTGGGTTGCACTCCTGTTAAGTGTAGTGAAAAAGAGATCCAAATTAGACTCCCCCCCCCGTCAGCACTATTATTCAGTATATTAAATTATTCAGTATCTAGAAAAATAAAACCAACAAAGTTATGATCTGGCAACTCAACCCACTCAGTTGCAGTAAAACACTAAACTGTATCCACTACTGTATTCAGCTGACATTCAAAATATACTATCAACCTATCTGATAATCTAATAACTATTTAATTTTTTCAGAAATTATCACAGTTTCAAAGTATTTCTCCCCCTCAATCCAAGAAAACTACATGGGAAAAATTCCAGTCAGTCATTTGTTAGTAATTAACAAATAGATCCACAATTTACATAAGATATTACAACAAATGTAATTTAAGTTTCATCTCATTCATTCCCCATTTGCAACTCTGCTCCTGTCAGTAATTCATCTTTATTCTCATTGTCATTCACAGTACAGTTCCTCTCCAAGAGACCACTATTAGCATAACAAACCAGGGAGGGTGGGGGAGAAAGTTTGAGTAAAATAAATGTACATTTACCGGCCCTTCTGGCTGTGATCCTGGAGCCATGCCGCAGTAATCGAACACACACTTCCTTGTTGCAGTGGTTAACCATCCGCAAATGAATGCTTCTCTTGGTTTGGATTTTTACAAGACATTTCACCATTTTGACTACTAATTCCTCTTCTCAAAGTCTTGTAAAGGCTCTACCCATACCAGCTTTGACCTTTTATTGAGTTCCCACTGAGTTTTAGGAGACCAACTCAAGTCAGTCTCAATGAATCAAATGACAAGCTTCTAACACGGCCAACAAAAATATCCCAGTGGGGAACAGAACGAGAGGTTATTTTTAAACATTTCCAAATGCCTCATAATGTACAATACAAACTTCCACAGCATCCATCTCAGTTAGCAGTTGCTAGCGTAACAGCTGAAGCACACGCACAAGCATAAAAATATCCAAGGCATCAAAACATAGAGCAGTGAAACAAAAGGCCAGCATTTTCACTCTGTTTTTCACAGAACAAAATGACACTGTGGCCACTATTTTTCTAAAGAGCTTCAATTTGGCCACTGATGTCAGTTCCCCACGACTGCCTGGAAAGTGTGGAAAATGTATAGGTACAAAAGGAAAAATCCGATGCTGTGCTTACAAACCTTAGTCACAAGGCAAACCAATGAGATGAAAATGCTTTCATTTCAAGCCTAGAATCAAAGCTGACCTGTCTGTGTATAAAGAAGAGAAAATTCCTAAGTTTGGGAAAAATGTTTCTCTTTGTATATGTGCTCCAGTTCCCACTTGTAGACAACTATTGGACATACTCATATCCACCAGAAAAAAGTGTTGCTTCAGAAGGCAGGGCATTTCCCTGTCCCCGTCCAGCAGAGATATGCAGGCTCCTAAAAAAGGCATGACACACACATGCTAGCTGCTGATAGCTTGCTCCAGCTGGAAGCTGGAATGCAACCATGTGCACAGCATCACACTGTCCTAGTGGGAAAGGAGTTCTTACTGGGTCCACTAAAACCACAGAAAGGAGATAAACTGGAAGGAGCACACTGGCGAGGAGGTAGTCTCTCACTTCCCAGAATACTTACCTTTAATGTTTACAACATGTTGTGCCATCTGAGTTTTCGTTATCTGACATCCTTGTTCCCTCTGCACCGTAAAATCAATCATGTGCATGCGAATATGTGGAAAAGAAGGGAGAGGGGAGAGAGTCCTGCAAATATGTATTTTACACCAAGTATTTCTCTCATGAAAGACATCTGCTTCAACGGAGCTTTTGGAAAGCATCTTTACGGTGGCTTCCTTCCCCTGCCTGGACCATATAATATGAATATCCAGCAGTGCTCCTTTTTACTCCTTTCTGCTGCAGGGCCAACACTCCTCTCTTCTTTTCCTTCTCTGCAAGCACTTCCTTGTGGGTCTGAGGAAAGATCAAGTGCCCCTTTGCTTTCTATCTCCATTCTGTTACCATTTCAAAAGTAAAATTTTGTCCACTTTTCTCATCTTCTCATAACTGTTGTAGCAACCAAAAGAGGATCACTAAAACCTCACTAAAAAGGGTTGAATCTTCACTGTGTACATAGCTACAAAAACTGGAAAGCACCAATTCTTACAAAAGTTTAAACCAACATATTCACTACACAAAGCAAAGCTTAACTGAGGACACAAGCGTCACCTGGACAAGGCTGTGAATGATCTCCAACAGCAGCACATTCATGTCAACAACTAAACATGTATCATTCATGTTTCATGTGACCATGCTCACACAAAACGGAAATGACTGTGAGATCTCAAGTCACTGCCCACAAACCATGTATACAAAACTAAGGGAGATTCATGTTGAAATCTTGCAGCTGAGTCAGCAACTCTCTGTCTCTACCACTAACTCTCAGCAAGTAAGGAACAGGCTCTGTCTCCTGAGAGAAAGAAGACTTTGCATGACCAGACATTGGCAGGATGACCTGCATAACGGTCGAAAGATGTTTTTCAGCAAAGATTTTCCAGATGAGGAGCTTGGTTCTCTCCTGCAGAGCTGCCCAGGATTGCCTGTGTGCAGAAGAGAGCCAGCAAGGCAACAGGTCCACTCTCAGTAACTAATTGGTCTTGCAGCTCTTATCACTGTCCTCTTCCCTAAATCGCTCCTCTAGATACTACACAGCTGAAAGGCTAATGACTGGTGGGAACTGTGGCAGAGAGACTCTTAGCATTCATGCCACCTTACAGAGGAGGCAGAAAACAGCAAAAGGTTGATTAACTTCTCTTAAAATCAGAAAGTATGGTTTACAAAAGCAAAAACAATCCCCTCCCCAAACCAGAAAATTAAAACTAGTAAAACACTCTTCAAAACTAGTATACTTCCCCAGCCGGTGAAACAGTGAACAGGAAATGTCTATTAAAATGTAATTATTTTAATGTATTTGTGAAAAGGAAGTGTATCACCTGTCTTCAGACTTTAGAGGTACCTTATTATGGTGAGGAGCAATGTTGTTTAGTTTGTAACAAAAGTAGTGATTTTCTTTTGTAGACACATGGCATGGCAAACACCTGGAAATCTGAGAATTCGTAAATAAGTTAGAAAGCAAAGCTGGCAGAGCTAATTGTTGTCAGCATTAGGTGTTGTTATCTTGAAGTGCAAGGTTTGCTTGTAAAAAAGTTATTTTCAGAACTTTTAGGGCTCAATTACATGGTTAGAGGACTGTAGATCTAAGTTAGTTTGTTGAACACAGACACAATGATGCATGTAGTGATGCTAAGATCTCCTGAGACCAGAATGCTCTTTGGGAGACTCTCAGAAACTTGCAAGACAAAGTGCATAGTAGCATGAGAAACTTAAGATGACCAAACTTTATTCCATATATGAAAGAATGATCTCAACATTAAAAAACTACCAAAAAAGCAGTAAAAAATTTCATTACATACAACGGGACCTAAGGATGCTCACTTTGGCCTCTACTAAGTTTAATGGCATAGTAGAATAAATTAATTATCTCTGCAGACCAGAGGAATCTAAAAATAGAACTGTTATTTTATGTAGAAAAGCCACTAAGAAGTCTGATGAACTCCTACATATTACAATTTTTGTTATCATACACACACACACACAGACCAGGTACAATCAGCTAACAGGAGTATTGCTTCTGTTAATTTCACAGGGAAAAGCTGTTTGATGCTACGTGACACAAGACATTTCATGATTCTCTGTATCTGATGTATTAAGATAAATTGTGTCTTGTATACAGCAGGTGTGATTTTAAAAATATGAATGTTGACAAGCTGTGTATTAGTTCTACCCACAGAAACAGTTAGCACTAAACTAATAATATTTTTTCCAATAAAAATGAAATGTAACACTGAGCCGTGCCGAGGGAAAAAAGTGGACTAGATAACCTGTTACAGTGTTCTTGCTGTACAAATGTAACATGTGAACAGATACTTAACATTATTTCATATTTTACTAGCATTTTTTTAATATTTATTCAAACTACTATACATAAGTGGCCAATTTTTCATGCGATGTTGCCTAAGCTGTACCGCAAAAAGCTCCATAAGCCTCTGCTCTACAATCAAAGCTTACATAGATGAGAACTCACACACACAGACAGACAACTAGACTGGTAGTAGCTGGTGTGTGCTTATTCCCATACACGCTCATAAGATGCAACAAAGACTCCACATTATAAAGCAAAGATATCATTCATGCCAATTAATTGCCACTAATGCAGTATTTCTTATACCTGAGTGACACACAAAAGTAAGTTTGCTAAAAGATCTCTGTACACAACTCAGATGCACAGGCATACAATTTGATAAGAAAAAAAACTTTCTTAAAAGATCAGTGAGGACATCTAAAAAGTGTGTAACTCTCTGGGGGAGAGAAAATGAGGAACATGGATTTAAAGAGGAGGAATTTAGAATGAGTCTGTGCCACTCTTTTCTAAAATACAGTACAAGGTAGATCAATCCATAGAATGACTGAAGCACACTACTTTCACTTTGGTTGTTCCAAAGACAAAAGTCAGTGTCACCAGGAAAATATTCATATATGAAACCTGAGCACACAAGTATCAAGTGACTTAAAAGAAGTTTACATCATTGTGCCAAAACCACATTAATATCCTGTGACTCAGAGGTGTGATTGTGCCCTTTTTTTTTTTCTTTTTTTCAATTGGACTACTCAAATACACGAAGCCCTGATAGCATCTGGTGCTGAGAAATCCAAAGAAAATGATCTACCATCTGCAAAATAATTGCCCAATGATCAGGACAGGCAATAATCCATCTCACCAAATCAGATGGTGAAAGAAGGCAGCCACACAATTCCTATAGCAATACCAAAAGAAATATAATATGCTGAACTGCACATGGAGCAAGAACCATGGAAAGGACCTAACAGGACCATTCAGAAGGACCTAATTTGGCCATCAAAGATTAATTTCGCAATCACACTTCTGGATACACTTAAAACTTTTGTAGCTAGGTGCCTTTTGAAGAATGTCTTTTAGGTTCAAAAGGTAGAAATGATGTCTCCAAGCATATCTGACACTCATACACGTAAAATCTATCATCACGTGATAACCTTCTACGCACAACAGTAATTTTCTGGTTGCGTATTTACACTATGATGCCTCTTTCCTCCTCCTGAGACAGAAAGGACATCAGTGCAAAACAAGAGTCAGTAACAAGGAATGTGAAAGCCTGAAGAATCTTAAGCAGTAGCAACAAAGCAGTGAGAGACGACCTCAAGGCATTAGGACTTGAGATTAGTTTTTTAATTGATAAAATACATTATTGGCTGGTGGCCAGTCTCTTAGGTAAGTCACATAACTATAATTTAAAATAGGAATAAAAGCACATTTAAGTAAGAATACCAATTCAAATCTAGGGGCTTAAATTACTAATTGGACACCTGTATATGGCCTCTAAGTGCAGACTGAAGAATTGCCTCTTGAAGAATGAGACACCAATACACAAACTCAGGGTATTTGTGCCTGTCATTCTAATAAAAACTAAAATGCCATTACTTGTTCTCAAATTATGTTGCATAAGTGTCAACTGCTAAAGCAACTATTACAGTGATATCATGGGCATCTAGTGTCTTTCTTCCCACAAAGAGTGGTCATTTATGACCATGTTAATCAGCTATCCTTTCTTACATGTCTGCAAAACCACTGGACAATTTGGGATTTTTGGAGGACAACTTCACTTCAGCATGATAGCCAGAGTAGATTTGTTAAGATGGAATTTCATACAGGAGAATGGCTGGGCTTTAGCTGGTTTTCAGTATTTGGCTGTGTAGCGTTTATTTTCCATCTGAAAGGATTATCCTAAGGACAACAAGGCAGGCTGAAGGCGCTCAAAATCTGCTGCAGACTCTTCTATCACCATCTCTGATGGCTTTGTCCCCTAGCAACTATCAAGTAATAGGCACAAAATCTCATCTGGCAGTTTCTGGTCAGTTTCATACTGCCCAGGCTCAGTCAACTCACAGGTCGTCTCTCCAGAAGTTTCAGGAAGAAGAGGTATTTACTCAAGACACTAAGGCCACCATATTTTTGGCCATGTGTTTTGCTCATAATACAGAAAACCAATTTAAAATTACGAACAAGCCATTTTTGCTCAGCTAAAAGACAAAGCTGTGCACCCTCCTGAGTTGCCCAAGGTATGCACAGCTGTCAGCGCCATTATAGTCAGCTTTGCTAATGAGTTGCTTGGGCCCATCTACACAGCACACTCCAGTACCATGTGATGGTCTTGGTCATCAGCAGCTGGAACATCCTTATGCAGAAATATGAGCATGGGTCCTGGAAGCTGCATTAGCCAACCCATGCAGCAAACGGACATCTGACCTAGCCAGGGCTGCACTGTGCTCTCAACAGTATCTGCAGGCTCTCTGGAAAGCATCCCAGGGTGTCCACCCCCACCTCAGGCCAGGATGTTTAGAGAGATGCCAAGGCTGTTTCATACGTGTAGCACACTAAAAGCAGTTTCCCAATGCAGATGAGTCAGTCCCAGGGCTAGCTGCCTCCCCTCTCTCCATCTCCTTCTCCTGCCCTTGCCCTTGTACAGGACCTTGCCTGATCCTCTTTGATGAGCCACTTAAAGGTTGAGCCAGGCAGTAGTGGGACACTGTATGGTTAGGGGGTTGGTGGTTGTTTTTCTTTTCTATTTTTTTATTTTATTTTATTTTTTTAACTCCTGCTCCTGGTTCACTCTGGGGTCATTAGTGATGGTGCAATGGAGAAGACAGGGATCCACAGAATTGGATTGAGTGCATGTGGGAGAGAGAGTCAGAATCAGTGTCACAGAGCTGTGAGATAAGTTCAAGTTCCAATCTGATAATATTGCCAAGTTTGCTGCAGGAAAATACTGTAAAAGAGCGAAATACTGCTAACTTAGCAGCTGGTGGTATTTAACTATGCATAATGTATTCTACAGGAAACCCACCAGCAAATATTTCTATTAAATTGTAGTAGTAACAATCTGTCTGACTGAAAGGAAACATGATTTTCAAACTTACGTAATACATACATTTGAAACCAGCACTCTCTGGTGAGAGTACAGCAATGATAGGTCAGCAGCTACCAAAAACTGATTTCATTGCTTAGAGTTGTAAGTCTGCCACAGCAGCCTTACAAGCAGCAAGCTGTTGTTACTCTGCAGTGGTGGCAACTGCCTAGTAGGAACACACTGTTTATGCTTGGCTGCCAGAAAGTGAGTTCTGATACAGGTATTTCACAGCACAGACAAACAAGTAATTGTTAAAATTAACTACATGCCATGCAGCTACTACTACTACAAATTATAACAAGCGAAGTACACAGACAATCTAATTCACCCTGTTCTTTCTACATTCAGTGTTAAAACTCCAAACAATGAACAAAACATGCTCATATGACTCCTATAAAATGAAAAAAGGACATACTCCCATGAAAATGAACCTACTTGCTCAGCTGTTTTCTGTTTCCCATTAACTGACCACAACAAAGCAACAGCAGAGGTCATATTTCCCAACTTCTGAAACAATTAGCTCACTACATCTCAAGAACCACTGTTAGGTTTCGTTTGGTTGGCTTCCTTTTTTATTAGGAAGAATGCAGTTATTCTCATTTAAGCTGGCTATGAGGTTCATACCATTCTTTGAAATGACTGGATCTCAAAAAGATAGGTGTTGAATGTGATTTTTAAAATAACAAGGAATAAACAAATACATGGCAAACCTTGTTCTACAAAATACATTCAAACTGATCTTCCAATAACATCCCTTTTTGTCAACAGGATTAAATTAGCAGAGAATCTTTTCTAGCTGACCTTCAAATAATGTCCCTTTTTGTCAATGGAATTAAATTAGCAGAGAGTTTTTTCTAACATCAGAACAGAAAGAAAGAAATATAAAAGTAAACAGAAGCAAGGCAAACAACATACCTAGCAGTAAACTGTCAGTTTTCTTTCCTAACTGCAGCTACTATTTAGTAAAATGGTGCTATGTTGAGATTATTTATTTCCTGTTAACTTCTTTCACCTGACAATCTAAAAAAAGACTTTTGAAACAGAAAGCTTAACAGCAGTAACTTTCCTCACACCATATCTTGCATGAGGCTTGTGCACAGTTCCTTGAGCTAGTGATCATTTCTCAGTATGACATGCAAAGGCTTAATGGTGTCCTCCTAATTGAAATTACCAGATTTTTTCCACATGCCTGAGTCACTAACACACCTTTTTCCATATGTTTTATAGTAAATATTGGTAGTATTTGGCAGTAATCGGACAAATGACTCACCTTCACCTAAAGGAACCTCTTCCTCCTCACATGGAGAAGGAAGGAGAGGCTGTAAAGGTTCCATGTTGATTATGAGTTGCTTGTTCAAGGATGGAGAGCTGCGACTCTGGGTAATGCTGGTTCTGAAAGAACAGGGAAAAGAGGGTCAGTTTATTCAGGAGAAAACCACTGCAGATCCATATGTCTCATCTCAGAATTGTTTTGCATAAATTACACCAGGCCTTGAGCTATCATAACAAGCTCTGCACACTGAATGGTGCTTTCAGCCATGTTATGTTGCACCCTCAGCAGATACAAACCTTCCAACATCTGAAGTGTAAGAGAAGGTTTTGTGCTGGTTTACCTCCCTTTACACAGGCTGACTCCTTTTCATCTTATGCAGGATTTCAATGTGCTGCTCCTTTCCACACTGCATAGCACACAACAGTATTTGGCTTCAAGGAAGGGGAAGGTAGAGAGAATACAAATAATCTTCCCAATGTTGTTCCACTGCCTTCAGGATGGGATAAAGGATTTGTTACAGTTTAAGCACTGCAGACTAAAGACTAAAGCAGGAACAACTGTATCCCTTCAGCTAACAGATACACAGTGCTCTCATTCTCACGCATCCTAGACGTTGCCTCTACACCATGCCTCCAGGTGCTCAGGATGGTTTTCTTTCTTGTCTTACTTGGCTCTAACAGGCTTTTCTGGTAGTAGGTGTTGAACTTTCTCAGGGTAGTCTGAGGAATGCTGTTGATTCACATCACTCATGACGCTCATTAGCCTAAAATCATATTACTGAGAATACAAAATGGCTCTCTAGAATAAGTTATCTAGGACTTAGATGATATGGGCCTGAAGCAAGATTCCTGCAATAAATCTGAACCATTACATTACAAAATATTTATTTTTGACAAAAGCAAAGATGAAAGAGAAGAGGATTCTACTTGACTTCAAGGGGTACATAGGTACAGTGCTGAAGTTTCACAAAATGCATTTCAATTTTGCACAAAGACTTAACTTACAATTCCACATACATAAATAAACTGAACAAAGCATGTATTGCAAGTGAAAAGAAGGGACTGTGTGTTGCCAAGAGTTTAGGTAAATACAGGACACAGATATCCTACTCTAAGTCACATTACATGTCATTAAATATTCTGTGGGGATAAACAAGCTTTCTTGCTCCGTTGCCATGATTCCTTGCTCATTAATGTATGCCCAAAGCAACTTATGTCCTCATTTGCATTCTGTGAGCAGTCTCTAATAACTATTTAGTTTAAATTTTCACTATCCAAAGAAGTTTTTCACTCAAGTTACTGTAATTACAATCACTCCAACCCAACGGTACCTCCACAGGCTTGTTAGGCATTCCCTGGATCTTTGTGCCTGCTCTAAAGAGCTATCAAGCAACTCTCAAAACAGGAGTTGTGCCTGGGAGCACTCTATACTTATTTACAAAGATCCCTCCTTCCGGCATGCCCTGGAAGCAAAATGCTAAATCATTCAGTGTGTATTTGTCAGAACTTGCAACAGCATTAATGCTGCGAGACTACACACTCCCAACAGATTTTCAGTCTGTAGTGCTTTAAGTGTAATATCCAAACACAAAGATACAGAACAGTAACCTCCTCACAACTGCATGTCTCTTTCTCAATGCAGCCATGGTACCACTGAATTGACTTTGAGGGAGCGGGTGAAGGGAGACAAAACTTTACATATATATAAAAAAATATATATATATATTTGCCTTTAATCATATAATTTCCTCTAAATGTTTTGCATCTAAAAAACTACCATTTCCCATCCCCAAATCCTCTTTCACAGAGCAACTTGTTTCTAAAGCCTGATTTTTTTTGAGCTGAAAATTTTCTATGCTTTTTGCCCAGTTGTGCTGTTAGAAGGACAACCTATCTACCTCTGTCTCCCATTTCAAAACCTGCACTATAAAAACACTTGAAATCATTAGACTCTTTCTTAGTCTTTCTAAGAAATTTAATTTGGAGCTACCATAATATTGTAAATGCAAGCATTTTAAGAAGGTTAAGCATTAAAAATATACATTACTATTTATGGGTGTTAAATCCACATGACATTGCTCTATGAACTTATTTGCCCTCTGATCTGTTTCTTTATGTACACTAAGAGTTTCAAACAATATGTTTAAAATACTTTAAATATTGAAAGCAAAGAAAAGTAAAATACAAGACAAAAAATAATTTTATGTGAAAATCTCTTCTCATCTTATGAGAAAAAGAAACCCTATGGAAAGTAGGTAATAAGCTATTTCCTTCTGTGAGTAACTATTTTCATTCAAAATGCATTTGTGTGCCCACGTATTTTACCTTGCCTCAATGATGGACCTATATTCTGCCTTCTGTGTTCTCAGTTAACACATTATGGATCAACCCTTACCCCATTTTTTAAATGTAATCTGCAAAAGCATGTTCAAAGGCATCCCTGGATGGCCTTAATTATATAATACAGTCGGACAACATATTTATAAATATTTGCTGCAGATATATTCCTACTCTTAGTAAAGACAATCCACTTTTCTCTCAAATATACATGGAATAGCCATATTCAGTTAAAAATAAACCAAACACACACCCCTCCCCTGGAAAAAAATCACAATAATAATAGGGATATGGCTGTAGATTGTTCAGAAAGATAAGTAACCTTTTAAAAAAGTTTTTAAATAGCTTTTTCCTGCTGGCCTCTTTCTTCTCTTCTGAAGGACATTGAATAAGTTCTTATCAATCAATCTTGTCGCTACAATAACTGATAAGGACCAGAAAGCATCAGTTTGCTTGCAAAGTCTAGTTGCTTATTTCTAACAAGCCAAATTTTTCACTGAAAAAAAAGATTCTCTAATCTTTTCTCTCTTTACTGAATGAACTTCTTGCTTTTTAACTTGACTGCATTATGTAAAAACTACCAAGTATATTTTTAAATATACCCATACACATACACCAAACAGCATCTTTGAAAGTCCGTCAAGAACTAAGAATTAAATGAAAATGTACTTTTCTGTCAGGATCAGACTGTAATAACAGTCTATGTAATAATAGAGAAAATAATACAAGCTACTTATCTGACTGATTGATTAAAACCAGTTTTGAAGCAGCACAGATTAAGTTCCCTTGTGTAGGAGACAATATGCTACTGTCAGAATTTTGTAAACCAGCAAGACATATTTCCCAAAGCTTGCCTCATTGTGGAAGCTCAGAATGACAGCCATAACATCTCACAGCAAGGGA
>NW_009593863.1:40715-50446 GCF_000690535.1 Cariama cristata
TTCTCTGTAGAGAACAATAACCCCCTTTAGTCCTTAAACTTTAATACTGAATGTCAAGACATACCTGTGAACTTCAGGAGGTTCTCTCTGGATTTTAGAGCTTGCCTCCACAACCTCTTTGGCTACTTTTCCACTGCATTAAAACATGAAATAAATATTCAAGCGAATACTAAGATGAGCTCATTACATGCCAAGCACTATACATACATGAACAATTAAAGTTACATTCAAAAGAAGAAAAGGAAAAGGCAAAAAAAAAAAATCCTACATAGTGGATATATAATGTGCCAGATTAAAAATCCTGCTGATCATCTGTCTGCAAAGCTACTGAAGAAAAAGCAACCTTTTTTAGTAGAATGCTAGGAGTGCTAATGTACCTGTCGTACAGAGTTGCCCAGTTCCAATAGGCATACAATCTCTGCACTGGCCACGCATCCTTGTTTTCACAGAAGCTGCACAAAAAGCGGAGCCCTGTTCTGGTGAAACTGCTCTTTGACAGAAGTGTTCATGAAGCCTCCCATTTATTTTATAAGGGACACTAAAAGGACAACTGAAAATCTTTCAAACTCTGACCTGAATTAGGTGTGAACAGGTCTTCAAAAAGGAAAAGGCCTCAATTTACCATAATTACCAACCTTTTCTTTTACATTCTGAAATGGTTTACCATGAAAAAGAAACAGCATAACACCCACCTATATCGAAATCTACTGCCTTTAAAAAATATCTTGCTGCTGGACATGGTCTTGATCTGACTGGATTTTGCATACCTTGAAGAAAAAGAACAGAGGCTGTCACATTTTCAGCACAGAAGGAACCTGATAAGCAAAAATGAACAAGGCAAACTACAACTTTGTTATTTTTATACCACAAAGTAATACTCAATAATTGGGCTTTCCAACTTTTTTTAAGGCCTTTATATAAATTAGAATATAAAGTGTACATAAAACAACTCAGACACCAGATAACGACTGAACATAAAAGAAGTGATTACCTGGACAGGAAAGCAAGAAATAAATTGCAGACACTTGCTGCATCTCTAGAGACTTTCATTCACAGGATGTAGGGAAGACTGTGGTACACCAAAACCCCAAGTTTGCCCTAATAGCACCTTGTTTGTGGGAACATACAGCTATTTCCACTTTTCCACTAGTAAAACAAAGAAATAATAGAAAAGTGCTAACACTTGTCTCCCAAAGGAGTTGCATTTCTGATGTGTCTATACAATCAACTTCTTAGTAGCCCACATCATATCGTACTGCTTCTGTCTAATCAAGAAGTACACAGCAACCTTCTATCACAGTCTTATCACAAAGATCATGGAAGAGTACTTCAGACACGCTATCTCCTTCAAACTGGCAAACTGATTTCGTATTGAGTCTCTCATTCCCAGACCCTAGTAGACAATCTTCTATGATTTATATCTACTTGAAAATAATCACAAGAGTCAACCCTGGGCCTGGATCGAGAGAGGACTAAAGCTCTGTTTTTCAAGACATGCCAAGCGACTATGACCTTATCTTAAATTCCAAGTTTCAAGCTCTTCTAAGCAGAAGAGAGGGCCAAATCTAATTAAGGCAAAGTATCATTATCATCAATACTTACACAACCTGGTTACATCTATTATAATCTTATTAGAATACCCTGTTGGTATCATACAGAACATAAACAGACAGGATTTATCTAACGCAGTTAAGTAACTGACAGTCCACACTACACAGCTCAGTTTCTCTGAAATGTATGAAAACTTTTGCTGTTTCAAAACTACTATCCTAAGCCTTTAGCTACAGATTGCTTTGGCTTCAGTTTCATGTTTGGAGGATTGCTGTTATTTTTCTGCACTCTGCATATTAACCATTACTATTTTCCAATCAGCCAGGTTGCTCTCCACTGAATATCACTACCAATCTTCATTTACAAAAGTAGTCCTCTTTTAAAACCCACCAAAATTGAAACAGGCAAGCATAATTTTAAGCCATCATGCTAAAGAAATAACCGCACAGTAGTGCCCTGAAGACATTTGGAAAGTAGAAAAAAACATGAAAGAAGCAGCCCTGCAGACACCAAGGTCAGAGAAAAAAGAAGGGGAGGAGGTGCTCCAGGTCCCAGAGCAGAGATTCCCCCGCAGTCTGTGCAGAAGACCACGGGGAAGCAGGTTGTCCCCCTGCAGCCCATGGAGGCCCACACCAGAGGAGATACCCACCCTGCAGCCCATGGAGGACCCTGCACTACAGTCGGTGGACATGCCCTGAAGGAAGGTGCAGCCTGTGGAGAGCCCACAGCTGGCTCCTGGCAGGAGTTGTGGCCCACGGAGAGGAACCTATGCTGCAGCAGGTTTATCCTGAAGGACTGCAGCCCATGGTAAGGACCCATGCTGTAGCAGTTTATGAAGGACACTGAAGCAGGGAAAAAGTGTGAGGAGGAAGGAACAGCAGAGAGAAACTGCTATGAACTGACTGCAACCCCCATTCCCCATCTCCCTGTGCTGCTGGGGACAAGGAGGGCATAGAGGAGCCAGAAACAAAGGAGTGAAGTTGAGCCTGGGAAGAAAGAGGGAAGGGGTGTTTTTACTTACGTCTTTATTGACACTTTAAAATAGAGTAAGAAAGTGAGAAATAAATTAAATTAACCTTCCCTAAGTCAGGCCTGTTTTGTCCATGACAGTAATTGCTAAGTAATCTTTCTGTCTTTATCCCAACCCATGAGGTTTTCATCTTATTTTCTCCCCTTGACCTGTTGAGGAGGAGTGAGAGAGCAGCTGGGTGGGCATCTGGCACCTAGCCAAGGCCAAACCCACCACAACCATGTATTTGTGACCAAAACCCAAACCATTAATATTACAACCATTTAATAGTAAGAGCAGAGAGATGATATTCCTATGAGTCTCCCTCAGACATCTTTAATTCAAGTACTGATTTCTCTCCTTTGGGTAGGAATTTTTTCCTATTCTCTATATTTATTTCTAATAATATAAAATAAAACCACTTAAACACCATGCGCTGTTTTCCCACTTACATGTACTTCCAATGGAAAACACTTCCTGATAATATTTTTATTAATTCAGTCTCAAACACAGTAGATGTTAACATAGAGAATTAACAGTTGTATTGTGCCAGCTCATATTTGCTGTTTCTTCATTGAATATATCAGTTGAATAGATTATATTGA
Organism: Cariama cristata; assembly: GCF_000690535.1. NCBI lineage: Eukaryota > Metazoa > Chordata > Aves > Cariamiformes > Cariamidae > Cariama > Cariama cristata. Next base: position 43,881 of record NW_009593863.1, read on the forward strand.
TATACTATTGTATCAGTATTGAAACAAAAGAATGAATCTTCTCCAAAATAAAGCAGGTCATTAACATCCATGTTAGAAGATACTTTCTTCCCACTTAGTGCTTATTTACCCTTACAGCAGCCCCCCTGGTGTTGCTATGCTCCAACACAGAAACAATAACTTTTATAAAATACACAAGATGCTGTTAGGAGAGATTAAATAGCAAGAATAAAAGCTACATGCCTAAAGGGAAGTGTGAATAAATAGATCTTACAAAGTCAATGGAGGGCAGAAAGAATGCCTAAGAGTTTTTTAATGAGGAATTATTTTCAGGTTCTCTTTTAGGGTATAGGAAGGAAGATACTACTTTTTTCTTGTCAATTTACAGGCTTTTTTTAAAAAAAAAAAAAACACCACAACCAAACAACAAGATGGCTGGTGTCTTTCAAAGTGTATCTAAGAACATTTTCTTTCCTTTTTTAAATCTGCAGAGATTTGGTTTTTTTCCAAACAACTCTTACTAAATCTTGGATTTCAAGTGCAGGAACATTACCTACTGGCAGAAGAGCCCAGAGAATCAAGCACAACACATTGCTTCCTCCATTCTCAAGGTATTCAACAGCAGGGCTAAGATTAACAACTATGTTCCCAGACACAAGTGCGACACTGTGTCCATCCAACATCACACTACACAGCAGCAAAAACAGTGTGTTGGAAAAAGTGTAATTATTCACTGCCAAGACCCTCCTACCTCATTTAAATTTTAAACAATCTATAATACTGTCTTGAAAGGAAATAACATTCCCCATTAACTTGCATATTTTCTGTTTGTATTTTGAATTCTTTTAATGAAATTGAACATTTCACATTGAACAATCTTCTACTTGCACGCACTTTTTTTTACTTTTAGTACAGATAATGACTTCAGGTTTACATACTTGTAAAAAGCCTGGTTCTCCACCCCACATTTCCAAAGATGCTTGCAGGCTGCTGGTGTAGAGGTATGGAATGACAGCACAGCCTTTTTCTAAGTGCAAGGAAAAGAAGGCAAATAAAAGTAGTGAAAATGTTGAATTCTCGAAGACTGAAGTAGCTGTATCTGACAGCATCACCATAAACCAGATACTCTGAAGACCAAGTTTTCCTGCGTAGCCTCAGTCTGTCGTTCGCCCACAGAATTACAACCCATACGCAGCTGACATTTAAACTGTCCAGGCAACTGTTTACGAAATAAAAGGGGATGCTTGGAGGGGGCAGAGAACAGCATATATACAAGTGGCTTGTAGAATAAATCTGTACCAACTGTATTCAAGCCAAAATCAAAGGAGGAAAGTCTCTGCATTCAATATTTGACATTGCACAGTTGCTGCACTGCTTACCATCCACTTCTTCCTGTTCCCTATGTCCTACCATCAAATTCTCCTTGCAACCACACAAACAGCTCCTGATACCTCTGGCACTGTTTCCTTCCTCCATTTCCTATTCCTCACCTAGATTGCATTCAAAGCCATAATCTTATCTGTATCATGCTGCCCTAGAGGAAGAACTGATTATAGCATGCTGTAGGCAAAAAATCTCTACAATTTCAATGGCAAGAGCCCAATGATAGAACTCCTACCTAGGACAGATTCCAGTCTATTCAGCGGACCAAGATTTGAGGAGATGATTGTAATTAGCCAAAAATACCTCACATTGATGTGAGTATCAATGCTCACCTGAATTTTCAATCATATACAGATGTCGCTCATACTTTGTGGGTGGGTACAGCTTTAGAGCTTTAAAATCCTTTAAAACTTGACTAGATGGATGACCAAAACTATGAGCAATCAACACAGCATTGCATGAATGTTAAGTGAGAAATGCCTCAACCCTTTGCAAATTACACATTCTTTTGACGACAGCAATATTCACATTCACTCATATTCTATATTTTAGTTACAATACAAAGCTGAATTAGTGATTGTTTAGAAGTTACATTTTAAAAAATGTTATGTTTCAGTTGATTCTAAATCAAACACAGAAGTGCAGTAAAAATATTAAACCTGACCTCTTTCTGAGCTCCAAACACATAAAAAGTCTTCCCTTCAAATTTCAGTTTATAGACATCACACCTAGAAATAGAAAAATCATTTAAGTATAGGAAAAATAAACAGATCTACAGGTAAGAAAAGTAACTTGCATGCAAGTTTCCCTGATTCCCACAGTCAAGCAGGCTGTCAAATGACAAAAAGCCTCAAAAAAAAGTCTTATAACCTCTAGTGTAAAAGTATTTATTATTCTTATTGTCTTTAGAGTAGAGAACATAAGCCTAATGTATTTCTTTTATATCCCTATGTAACTTCAAAGAATTAACTTTGGCTGCTGGAAAATGAAGAGGAATTTAAAAGCAGGCAGAAACTTATGTTTACATTCTATTTATTACACAGTTTGTAATTCCTCGTATTTTAAAACCTTGGAACATCTAATGTATTTAAATTGAGGTAAAGATAATACTCTTATCTCTATTCTTATTTATTTGTGGTTTCATATCACACATCTTAGTAACTCACCACTTACAGACAGTACACAACAGGAAGAAAAAGAAAATGTTTGACAGCACTTAGTACTGGGGCCTTGTGAGTTGCAAACCTATGTCAAAATTTAATTCAACCAGTGTTGAAAGCACAATCTACATATGGAATAGCAGTGCACCATATAAAGGCAACACAATGCTTCTGCTTAAATTGTAATGGAAATTTTGTCATTACCACAGCTAAAATGGACACACTGTGGTTTGTCATAAACTTCTCTAAAGATTTTGGGTGTCAGATGGTTGAAATGGGAATGATTCTGGACGCAAGGACAATGCTATCTCTGAAACTTTGGAACAAGCATTTTGCTTTAACATTAAAAAAAAAACAACAACAAAAAAACATTCCAGTTGAGAAAGCTTTTCCATTGAAAAGAAAATCTCAAATATGAATTTGGATTTTTAGTGTGTAGTGCAAATTTCAGCTAATACCAGTTAAAGCTGCTAGCACTCACTTCTAAGTCTCAGAACTGAAGGAGCAGTAAATGGTGTTCCGATAAATCTCACCAGATTGACCTCCTAACGGCCATCCTAACACGGAGGCAGCTTAATGGCTTCTCCTCTATCACTATTTAATTTTGTATCTGGTTTACATGCCAATGGCCTAAATGAATACACTGAGATCTCCAAAAGAACAAGTTATCCTTAAGTAACATGAAAAACTAAGCACTATGAAACTCATTTCCCACAGTACAACGGATGCTTGCTTGGCAAGTGCTATTCTCTCCTCCCTGCACCGCTGAACTGACATTACAGTTACATTGTCTTTATGCCAAAAGCACAAACCACCAAAGCACTGTGACTAGGGCTACCTGAAATTAACCTTAGGGAAACTACAGCACAAATCCAGGATCACAAATGTATGGTATTTGACAGACATGTCCCCAGAGCTCTACAGGGAACCGAATCGTACAGACAGGACTACACTGACTTTACAATTCTCAGGATTTCAGGTTATTCAACTATCAGGGAGGTTTCTATGGATATGCAGCAAAGATTCCAGCTCTACACAAAAAAAACACCTCACCATTTCTTCCCCTTCTGTCCACCTTCCTCCCACAAGACAGGTTGGGAGCGCTGAGGAGGAGGAGCCACATCTAAGTAACTACTGTTGGCATCTGCTAAGCAGCAGGGCTAAAATGAGATTATCAACATCTGAGCACAACTGTACTGACTCTGCACCCCATACTGCTGAGGGTACGGCCAGCTGCTGCTACATCACCTGCAGGAGCTCAATTTTACCTCTCCTTCTCACGTGGCTGAGGCTGCCCAATTAAGTCAAATGTTTTACAGGAGCAGAAAAGAAAAGCCAGACAAACTAAGGACAATTGCATAAGTGTCCACTTCTTAAAAAAAAAAAGAGTCTAAAAAATAAAAATTCAAAGGCATTCTCACCTCATTCTCTGCTTACCAAATAAGTTCTTCTCTAGTTTTCAAATTGAGGTTTCTTAAATGAGGAAATAGCAACATTTCCAACAGTCAAATAAAGATGCAGGTGGACTCTTGTAAACTCTTCCAGACACCTCTGCTAATAAGCCTCACTGGTGATTTACAGGATAGTTGAAAAAGCAACTTACTCAATTTTAGCATTTGTGCATTATATTGACTAATGCACCCTGTGGGATAATTTTCACTGGAGGAAGAACAAGATCAAATTATTATTATGCTACTTCTCACCTAAGATCCTTTAAAACAGGTATGTGATTGGGCAAGAGAGGGAATATTCGCATGGTTCACCTTAAAGATAACAAATCCAGGTGAAGATAGTAGGAAGAAGGAAGGACATAGGAGAAAAGACTCTTGAATATTAATCTAGTCTTCCATCACATGCTTACCATTTTAACAAATGAATTCTTTTATTCCCCTGGAAAACTACAAATCCTGCAGCTGTGAATCCTAAAAATGTAGTCATCCCCGTTGAGTCCTTGAAAGAGAAAAAAGAAATATAATTTTCCCTTCATCCAGTGAGGTATTTCTTACTAATAGCATAAATTGTTACTCCGCTAATGATTACCTCTATTTTGTTTTCCTTCTCAAAATAAACTTTGCCTTCAAATTTCTAAAGAACAAAGACTGCTCTCGGCAATACAGGCCTCATTTATTTCTAGGCATTTAAATGAGGAACAGCATCTTATGCTTTGTTTCTGTCTACCTATAGCTGATACCAATGGGGAATCCTCAGGTATACGTACAAATTTTGTTGAAAACATACTTCTGTGTATGTCCCATTCTTAATGTGCTAACTACAAACCAGGGATTCATACCTGCTTCAACACTGATATTTTTTAAGATTTCATAATATGTTGCTCCTCTGAGAGATGTTCTGTTGGAAGTACTGCTGACAGACAGCATTTACTACAGACAGCATTTACTACAATAAGCAAGTACTCCTGAGTACAAACCAGAATATATGGTGATATTTGCCTTTCAGATAGGAAAGACCATTTTTTAAATGTTTAGTTCTACAATAAAAGTTCTGGCTTATAGTTTTTAAGCAATGATTCAGGTGAGTTTTGTATTAACTGGATTTCCTGTCCATCCTAACTTCCAGACCCTCACCTTGCTAAAGTTAGTCAACTTCATTGTGCCTTATGTTCCACTGATAAAATAAGGGGGAACAGAAACAATGATGCTCCTGGAGTAGCAGCCACAGCACTTCAATGAGCACGTCACAAAGAGCCAAGGAAGCACATTGCTTTCCAGTTCACTTCCAGAAGACTGAAAAATTATCCTTAAACATAGGCTGGGAAGCCCTGACTGCCCCCTTACTACAAGTCCTGCCACATAGGTAAAGAAGAAATTCTAAGCCGGTTTTGACTCTGTCCTAAGTGTCAGCTTAAGTCTCTGGTATGCCCTCTGAAAAGCCACTGTATAGTTTTGAACTAAAGTTTACTAAGTCGCTGACTTCACTGAACTCAGAACCAGACCCTGTATTTCGCAGAAGAGCATCATTCCCAGCAAAGTATATATGAAATCCAATGCAGGTTTATGTTAGAGCTGACTGTTTAAGGGCATTCACCACCAGAACAGCTAAGTGGACAGCACTGCTGTTCCACCAAATGAGATCGTATACAACCCAAAGTAAAGGCAGCAGTTAAAACACAAAGCAAGTAACGCTAAAAACAAACATTGCAGATTATGCAGATAAAACCAAGTAATTAAAAATGCAGGTGTAAGGGATAATCAGAATTGGTAACTAAAATCACCTTCTTTTAGAGAACTGCAAAATAGCAAATTGGAGGAACATGCACATGCATATCCAGTTATCCCTTCCGTACTTTTGGTTTGCTAGTCTTCCTAAGATTTGCATATTTTGATGGTGTTTGAAAAACTAATCTGCCAAGGACTAACAATACGTTGCACCTTCTAGACAGAATAATGCTGAATCCTGAAAATCTTCGCAAATGCAAAGTGTTTCACATGTGGAGTATTTAGAGAAACCTTTGCATTAAATACAAAGAAATTATGAAGTATAATCAAAGCTTCTGTCGTGACACTCTACTACATTTTCCTATGATGTTCTGCTTTCTCTGGAGAGACCCTTCCTTTGACTGATGCAGAAATGTCAACTAGTCAATATTCTTCCAAGGCATAAACATAATATTTAGTTCCAGGTCAAGTTCTTTCATAAATTACTCCCTATTTGTGCCTGGATAAAAACCAGAGCTAAATCAATTCAATTAATAGCTCTTTACTAAATGTTAGTAAAAAGAACATTTTATTAAATGTTAGTGAAAAGTTACCTTGCAAGGATGAGGATCAACACCATAAGTTTCTAAAGAATATGCTTTCAGGAGCAAGTTAAATTCAGCAACAGCTGGGCTCTGACCTCTGAAATTACAAAAGAAACAGTCGTTTGACAGCAAAAGGAAAATAGGAGAAAAAGACTTCTTGACTAGAGAGTTTAAATGCTTAAAATATGAAGAAAGACAAGCTATTACCAAAATACAAACTATTTCCACCATGTTCTGTTTCTAATATAAAGACAGAAAACTTTTCACATGTTTACTCCTGCTGA
>NW_009593863.1:50477-55439 GCF_000690535.1 Cariama cristata
ATTGTACAGTAGCTAATGTTTTCAGCTAAATTCTGATTTTTTTTTCTCAACCCTAGGATAACAACATATTATGCAGTTAACCAGATTTATGCAATATTCTGCAAGTATTTGCTGTCTTTTGACATACACGCATGTCAGCCTGAATATGAAATTAAACCTCAGCATTTTTTATCTACAAACTATTGCTCCTCAAATAATTTAAAAGGATTGTGCAGATTAACAAACATTCCTTCCAGTGCAGGCTATAAACACAGCAATCATATTACACTGTCTACTCAGATGCATGCCTAATTATAGCAGTGCCTGTTACCATCATGATAGTTCAGAATCTGTCAGCATTTCCATTATACGCCCCTATTTTTAGGGTGTCTATAATCAACCATGAATATACACTAAAGTCTGAAACATGGCATGCAAGACGTGATCTCTAGAGTAAGTTTGATTATTTGACGTTTGCTCTTCTAACTCCTGCCGTTACAGTAAGTTCTAACACACACTTACAATGCCTGTTTGTCAATGAACTGTTCCGAGTATTATTTTATTCATGTATTTCCATGACTAGAGTACATGATTCTGACATATAATAGGGTTTTGTGATAATGAGCAGGCCTTAGGACCTTTAGAAAGCTAGGCCTCATAAATGCTTCTCATGCAAATTATCCAAAAAATGAGCCATAAACAAATCTTCAAGGAACACAGCAATACTCATACTATATCTTACCCCTGCATTTTGGGGTTCAGTCTCATATTGTGATCAATGGCACTCAGGAACTGGGATTTAAAAACTGCTCTGTGCACTGCTGTAGAATAATTTTGCTGTAAGTCTGTTACCCCCAGCAGCTAGAAACCAACAAGCATTGACATATGAGATTCAGTATCCAGCCCAAAGATCAGTTTAACAATTAAGACAACGTCTAGCATACTTGTGGATGTCAAATCCGATTTTGAACCTACCAAGCTGATGCCCTGTGGCAAGGTAAGTGTCAATAACCTTTTATGTTACAAAGTTTTAATTCATGTTCATTTGTACTTCATTGCTCATCATCTCCCAGTCATTCCCACGATACTTTTTTGGCTTCTTCTTCGTGCCTTTAGGCCTCTTTGATACTACACTACTTGCACTTTATTTCAGATCACATTTTTGTTGATGTTTAGCTTTTAAAGAAAAAAAAAACACATAAGATTAGAGAAGGACTGCCCTTCTCCTTCCTTTTTTGGTTTCTTTCTCACCACATGCCAATGGAAAAGAACATGTATCAAGTGGAACACCAAAAATTACAAATGTGCATTTACACAGCTAAATATTTAAGGGGAAGACAGTATGAAAGCAGCAAACAAAACAAAAATGCTTACTTTGCCCAATCAACTTTCTGATGAGTCTACTAAAATGTTTTTCTCCCTATTCAATACTAATAAATCACAACTCTAAGTGTAATCACAACTGTAAGATCATAAATGAGCCTTAACAAGGCAAGAAGTTTGTTTCATGTACCAACAAACTGCACAGGACAGAAGTAATTAAGTAACTTGACCTAAATTACTTAGAACACTTACGTTGCATAGTGAAAAGCCAAATAAACAGACAGTTTGATTGCTTACTGGAAATTGGGCCTTACAAAAAAAAATGATCATAAAATGCATCTTTTTCCCACCTCCCTTTGCTGGTACAAAGGAAAGTAGTCAGTCTTCTGGTTTGAAAGGACCAAAAAGTGAAAAGTAATTTGGAACAATGTGATTTGGGGGTTTTGGCAATTCGAAAAGGTAAAAAAATTATTAAATTGCAATTATTGTTAAAGAGACACCCTAAAAAAGAATTAGCATGCCCTCCTCACCTATAGCTTCTAAAACTATACTGTCTTTGTGCACATCAGGTGCAACAAGCTGTGGTAGAAGGCAGAAGACATGGACAAGTTTGATCTTATCAGATTACAGGCTAAACAAATGGCTACTGTGCAAAGCCTTAAAAGAACATCACAAAGCAGAGGAGTCAAGGGCAATATCAAATGAAAAAATCCTCATTCATCTTTTATCAAGGGATTAATATACAAGCCTTGATAAAATGCTTAGCATCTGTAACTTAGCAATTAATTTTCCTTACTAAATAAAAATGTAACTATAGCAAATCCTATCAGCAAAATAAACATTTTTTTTATCAATCACTGCTTTAACGTTACGTATGCCTTTGACAGGCTTTGTTAAAAAGCCTTTAAGCTTTCTACATGCAACAAACAGCCTTACACAAAAATGTATATTTCCTCACTTATGCAAGTGTTTCAACCATTGTCTCTTACAGTGGAAAAACAGGGAATACATAGACAAGGCACCTTTACTGTTTTGTAACTCAGTTCCTCAGGAAAGTCAGGTCTCTCCCTCAGTATATTCAACCCTTTTGACCTTACATGACTTCCCAAATTTTTCAGTATGTATTCAGCACTAAATGGAAGCTGTACTCCCTTTCCATATGTTGCAGCTACTATAGCAGCCAGCTGCAGTGTGCTAAAGGTTTTGAACAGGACCAGTAAAAGAAACTACTACACAGAAAAGTTTCTGTATACCATACAAACAATAAAATGTGGATTACTTGTGAAATTAGAGCTCCATAGTTATTAGTCACAAATTAATGATACAACCTAGGAATCAATCAATCTAAAAGTTCCTAATAAAATTTTAATGAAACAAAGACTTTAATAGAAGACCGAGAAGTCTGCAACATGCTCTGTTTCTTCCTTTAGGCTCATGACAAGTACGCACTGCAGGAAGTACAAGCTCTCTTTATTCCCACAGGGCCTCCAACTTTGAAGCACTTCAAAGGCCAGGAAGCTCAACAGGGAATACTTCCAGGGTGTGCCACAGCAATGATCTACTTGTTTTGCTGACCGCCCACACCAATTCACTCTAGAACTTTCTCCCCTCCATACCCTTCCTTTGAAGTGTATATCTGTTACATACTGAAGTAATGGAACTTAGTGAAAGTCAAGGATGAGATAGCACAGGACTGAGTATGAATTTCTTTTAACAGAGAAGACTATATACCAATAACAGCAAAGAAAAAGCATTTTCAATGCTATTCTCCATTTCTTGCTTCCTGAATGACCTTAGTGAAGTCACTTCATCTATCTTCTCTGATTCTCTGACTTACAAAGTGCTGTGGGATATTACTATTAACATACTACTAGTATCAAAAAAAAAGCATAATCATCGTCCATCCTTTTGCCTCATCTTTATGTCAAAGTTACTTACTGCAGAATACAATAGCAATACTGTACTTGACCATGCCCCATGTAAGATTAATTTCTGAGTATTTAGGGTGTTTCAATGTAATTAATTCAAATAAATAAGTACGTACATAATTATCTGGCCTCTAAAACATTACGTATTCATCTGCATGCAAACCAGGGAAAAGTACCAGCCATAAAGCTTTAAATAACACAAGCTCACTCTCCATTGAACACCCTTTGCCCTGCCCTGCAACTGTGGACATACTTCACTGCAGGCTCTGGAGAGACCACAATGACTATTTCAAGAATGATCTCCACCTATGACATATTCTCCTTGTTATAGCCCAGATCTTGTACAGGATATCCCTCAGCACAACAGGGTTACCTGGGTTTCCTCTTAACCTAAAAAAAGAGCCAGAATTCTGTAGAGAGAATCAAGACCTTTAGCTACACCATATACTGATCACAGAACTGCTTACCACATGGCTGACGTTTTGCTGCTGTTTCTTTAAATCTTTTTACAGGTGGTTGAGACCCCAACTGCTATACAACTATAGCACCAAAGGTCTTCAGTAGTTTTTACTTTTCCTTTAAGCTCAGGAGATTCTGGCAGACAGTGGAGATGTTTTTAAATACAGTCTGTCTGATAGTATTTTTAGTCACTGCGAAGGTGCTAAGGAGGCCTATGTGGTATAGAAACACTAATCTGCTACAATTATCAGTGTTCCAGTTGTACTGGAGACAATAGCACAACGGTGGTGATAACTTCAAAGAAAAGTACTGAATGAAGACACTGGTAAATGAAACTGTGCTGTAGGCTGTGGCTCAGTTTGTCAGAAGAGCCAGGCCGGGCTTTGCACATTGCCCAGGCAGCAGCCATGTTGCCCTGAGAACTGCCTGGGCCACCAGCACCAGGGAGAGAAAAGCTTTTAAATGGGTCCGCATATGAAAAGAGACCTTATCACCTGGCAAGCAGCTGAACTGCTGAAATGTTGCTGGAACATATAAAACTTAGAAAATGGCAGAACACTCAAATATCAATTTCAAGTTGTACTGCAACATTGTTTTTCCTCTCAGATAGACAGAATCCTAGGATGAGAAAAGCCTGAATAATCACTTTAAAAAAAAAAAAACAATCAAATTCTTTTACTGAGTCTATGAAATCATTCTGGGTTTAATTTTACACCATGCACACTGTGATGACATGTGCCACTTACATAACTCCTTCTATCAGAACATTTTTAATTACTTGTGTGCCTTCAGAGATCAGGCTGAGATGATACCCGAACACAGACTTCAGAGATATTTGTATTTCAACTTTACATCATAAAATTGATGCAGTGACGCAGACAGCTTTAAGCCTGTTCAACAGACAGAATAAATTTACACAGCAGATGCAGTTTTAATTTACTTATTATTAATTTAAAATCTATTCCCATGACACAGACATTTCTACTGAACTTCTGGTTTTAAAATCACAGTAGACTCATCTTTCTGGTTCAGACACATCTAGCCCATAAAGCCTTCTCCCAGATAAAGAAGAGGTGGGGAGGTAGGAGAGGAGCAGAGGAAATAGGTCCTTTCAGATGATGAAGAAATCCCTGCATCGTAGAAATTCACACAGACATCTGAATTCATCAGTATGGTAAATATGCAGAACCTGAATCCATGAAACAGGCAACAACTAGCTTGGTAAAGAAAACAACCACATTTGTAGGTCATGATTATAACCACTCTTCCCAGG
>NW_009593864.1:0-9512 GCF_000690535.1 Cariama cristata
CCGGCCCAGCCTTAAACGGTGACAGTAACACATTGGAAACCTAATCTGTGCATAACATACTGGATACTTAATCTCTAAGGGCTACAGATTTTCAAAAGATAAATGATAATATTGCCACACATACTGGTTCAAATGGTTTTGATGAGCGGCCAGCCATATTATTCACCAGGACTGAAGACTAACTTAGTTGTATGCTGGTTCACTCTACACTTCATGCAAATTATTCCCTAGACCTAAGCATTTAACAGCATCCCAAGGAGAGGGGCTTTTCCTTTACATTCCATCAGCCTTGACTCATCCAGAAGACTTGCCTCAGTTAATTTAGTTCCTCTTTTGGAGGCCACTGAAAATCAAAAAAATAAGGACAATGTGTTACCTGGATTGCTGGACGTCTTCATGAACACACTAGACAGACTCCTTACAGAAAGGTTGCAGATGCTTCAGTCTAAAGAACTATTCAGCCTAATGAACTAAGAAAGTTTTCCTCTGGTTCAGTTTTCTGTAATTCCATACAATTTCACAATTAAAATTAACTGTGTAAAGCTCTGAATTAAACTTCTGTATCATATTAGATTTTCTTTGAAGCTGTTTCTGTCTTGAAAATTGTGGACCATGTGTATAGAAAAAAATTGCATGTGGTGGAAGTTCCCTTCAATAGGTAAACAGCTTAAGTGCATGCAGACCTAAATATATCTGTATACAGTAAGTAATATTATGTGGCATGCATTACCATACTTGCTACTTCAAACAGAGAGTTTTCTCCTGTACATAAACCTGTTCTAAAGTGTCTTGATTCATTTCAGTTTAGACAGGCATACTTTACATTCAAACTGATGTTCATATTCTGGCTCTGCTTCTATCAACAACTTGCTTCTCCAAGGAGTATCACAGTGGGAAGCTCATCCCCGTGCAGGTAACAATTGCTAGGGCTATGCTGCAGACACCATTTAAGAACACAGGGCTTGAGTGATTCATAGGAATATGCTGACTCTTTGCTGAGTTGTGATTTTCATTCAAGCAAGAAGAACCTTGTCCTTTAGTAGTTGCAGTATAAGATGGGAAATGTCAGGGGGAAGTCAGTCAGTTTCTTGCTACTTTAAGAGAGATTAATTCAAGAGAAATTTGTTTTTCTCTTGAAAAAGAATGGAAAATTCTCCACCCATCTTTCATGGAAGGATGATTTATATTTTCCAGCTCTGTGTCAGTCACAGAAGCTTTGATACAGGTAGATTAATCAAAGAGACTTTATCATCAATCAACAGTTTTATAAGTGCAGTTTTCTGCCATGTCCCCAAACAAAAGATGCTGTATCATTGTAACACAAGGACAAAACTGCAAATTCACAGACAAAATACAGTTTCAGCTGTGCATGTTTCAATGAAAAGAGAGAGGAAAAAAATAACTTTGTTACCAAATTACTGTGCTTGGATTCATCTTGGTTGTTTTTTGGTGCTAGACTATCTTTAGGTATCGGAGATCACCATGGATCTCTAATTCAATGTACTCTGAAATCTACAGTATAATTTTATTTCATTCCTCTGAAGGCCTGATCAGGATTAGACAGCCTCTTGGACAATGGGAGATAACTGGAAACAGATGTGTATTTTGTATGAGCTTCTCATGAAGTTAGGCATTCTGTCAATGGCTAACACATTTCTCTTATCCCACCAGCCCTGACCCCAACAGACTCATGCAGATATGCCTGAAGTTAAAAATAAAAATAAAAAAATGGTTTATTCTTGAAACAATGTCCTAGACCAGTTCAATGGCATGCATATTCAAATCAGTATTTTAATTCTGTATCTGCACTTTTACTGTTTTGGTTATTGCTGAATTTGGGTGTTTTGATGCTCAAAGTAACAACAAATCTGAGCTGCAAGAGTGATCGGTTCCACAGTAATCTAGAAGTAGTGACCTTCCAGGCATGCTGCACAGGGCACTAAATCCCTACCTGTTTTTTATAAACACTGGAAGATCTGTTCTTGGAAAAACAGAATGATAAAGATGTTTGTTCTTCTGTTTTTCTAGTTAACAGCTCAACTTTGTGTCTAATGCTGATGGACTATCTAAAATACAGTTAGGAATTAATAGGCCAGCATCTGTATTGCCTATTTATCAAAAATAAATGGATAAAGCAAGAAAAATTAATAAATAAAGTAGTACTGTATTTGCCAGAAAATGCTGCAAGTAATCATTTTCCCAACTGGAGCAGATTTTATGATGTAAATTGTACATTTCTACACTCAACTCTCTGCTTAGGGTTGCAGTTTTGCATCATCCTACTCAGCTGTAGGACAGGGCTTTTCTCTTGTTACTAAATTGTAAACTCTCTGGGACAGATGTTGTCTTTTTTTTTTTTTTCATGTGTCAATATAGCTCTTGGGACAATGGGACAATGACCAAGTGACAAATGACCAAAGCTTGGGGACTGCCAGTGCCACTGCAGCATGCCACCCTTTTGGATCTGTAGCACAGTGCTTTTTCCTGGTTATTGCAGTGTATTACCTCATCAGTGCTCTAGCACTATTGTCTTCTTTACACTGGCCTACCAAAGGATGTTCAGACTGAAGAGCTGGCATTTGAAATATGGTTCCAGCTTGCAGACTCCCTTGCTGTCCCTTAGAGCTGAAAAGGCCTCTGAATGCTTGGTCACCTTGAGGGCAAATTACTTGCAAATGGTACTGGAAAGAGTCACCTGTCTAGACGTTGTCTCTTTCTTTTTAAATAGTAAACTAAGGGATGAATTCTGCTTATCGTGGAGTTCCTTTACTCCCGTTTCATCGGGAGTGTGCGTTAACCACATGTCTACCTATCGGTAAAAGCTGAAGAAGGGGCAGGATGCACCTAATCATAAGTGGATTTGACACTTCTGAGTTATAGAAGCCTGCATTGTTTCAACCAATTCTGAGACATTTCCAGATAAACCGTTGTCTGTACATTGGCCACAAATTACAGGAAAGCTTTGTGAAGCTTTTTTCCGCTATCTGGCCTTCCTGTGTTTCTGTTCTAGTTACGTTGTTAGAAGGACAATAGATTAACTTAATTCTGCACTATATACACTTCCAGGCTCTGTGGAAAGAATTCCTGCTCCTGAATTTGATGGACTAGACTCTGACTGCCAGCCCTCAGTAGAGCACTGTTTAGAGGTTCCATGCAGCATGGGGTCAAAATGAGCAAATCTTGGTTGTTTATATCTGGTTGTATGTCTTCTGTGGTTTGTTGCTAAACATTGTGCAAGATCTCTGTGGATCATCCTTTTTATCTGTGGCCAAAGGAGAACAAGGACTGTGTTCATCGCTTGTCAGGTTGCTTTTTCTGCTTTACCATTCCTCACTACAGGATCTTTTCAGAGATAGTCATGGGTGTCAGCCGGCCATCTCTGTCTTATTGCCTGCCTCTTGGATATGATGCTTTCCAGTATGCTTTGCTTAGTACGTCCTTACTTGTCCAATACAACCCTAGGCATAAAGTAGGTCACAGCAATGTCTTTAACATCCCTAATTCTCACAATCTGCTACCTCAAGATTTATGGAGATGCAATTCCCACAAGAAGGGAAGACATCTGCTCAAATGTATTCCTGTCAGTTTTTGGAAGTCTATCTAAGAAAACGTGGCCTTCTTTTTAACAGGCATACTTGAGGGTGAAGTTTCCAGTAGTTTCAATGGTTTCAGTTTAAAAGGGCTAGTGCACAGATTATATATTTAGGAATCCTTTTATTTTGGCTTCATTTTGGCTTCAGATTTGCATGACATTTGAAGATGGGATAGATGGGCAGGTGGCAGTTGAATATTTCCTTGCTGGTCTACATCCTGTGCTAGCTAAGGGAGTCACACTTTAGGACAGAAAGTAATTCTAGGAAAATAATAGAAATTAGTTAACATTTCTCAATGATAAGGTAACTTTTTTGCTTGCACTGTAAATGGCCATCAACCACAAAATTTGTTACAAGCCATTGCATGCTGATGAGCAAAGGAACAGCATGTAGATTTGACAGTCCTGAGTCGATCCTCAGGATATTGGACAGTGCTGACAAATTTTGCTGATGATCACATCACACAGAGAATAAACTAGGACTGAAATAAAAGGAAGTTTGCTCATCAGAAGTCTCATTTCCTATTCTAGGCAGGCTATCTGAGTGATAATGAGTCACCTAGCATTTCAATAACCGATGGCAATATATTAGCTAACTGAAAACATAGATTATGGAATAGAGAGGTATAAACTACATTTTCTACTAGTTGCTAAAGATAACTCTTAGAAATCCAATAATTGTTAACATGTAATTACAGCTCTAACATTTATGGTTAATAGGATCTACCTTGGAGAAGTATTAAAGTAATGAATTAGTTAATGTTTGTACATTACAATGTGAAGTGCCACATGACCATAAGCTATTGTTATTAGCTGGTTTATTAAATTTACTGTCTACATATACCTGGTACTATGAACTTTCCCAGCTCAGTATTTCAACATTTTAGGAGCAAAGTGGATAGATGTCAGTTGTGGACTCTGATTCAGAACCCAGTACGGCCACATTTTATTTTCACGTAAACACCAAAAAGGTTTGTTTGTTTTTTGTTTTTTTTTTTTTCTTGATTGGTGGTTTCGTGTTTTTTTTTCCCACAGCAACAGTTTTGATTTAGCTATGAAACAGGAGGTTTAAGTCTTCAACTCATGGTTATTCAGAAATTAGAAAGAAATTTTTTAAAATGCAAAAAATTTACAATGTGAGGAAGAAAGGATTAATCTTCAGCACAGGCATGAGGAAATAAAAATGTAGGTTCTTTTTCAGTATTTCAGGCAAACACTTTACATAAACTTCCAAATGTGAAATTCAAATGTTATACTCAACAGCTACTATGAAAGCATAACAGGAGCCAGAGATATCCAATTATCTTTATGATGAAAGTGTTATATTCAGTACTCCCTCAGTACCCCCTATCTATGGCTTTGAAAGAAAGCAAGTGGAGGCACTTATAGATTAAAACCAGAACACTAAATAGAAAAACATTGTTACCCCTTTTCCCCCCTACTCAATGTAATATTGCAAATGTTAGTTATTGGTTAAAGGTAACTACACAAAACTACTACCTTAACAGAAAGAAAGCAGGGAGAATCTGTTCTTATAAAAATTTTTACTCTCATGTTCCGTGAGACTGCAGCTCCCACAGCTACACTCTGTAGAACAGATTTTCTTTCTTCTGTAAAAAATCAGAAACTAGTAAACATGAGAGGCAAGAGCATTTTTTCCTCGATTCTGGGCATTTAAACTATCTGTGTGGCTTGGCTTGCTTTACTTTTCTGCTGCCTGATATGAGGCAGTCAGTGAGAAGCTCTAATGCACTTAGCAATCAAATACCATCTTTCATCCAAATATCTCAAAGATGTTGACCAATTAGTAAGACTCTACAATTTTCTGTGAGGTCCTGTGTTAATGGCCATTTTTCAGAGAGTATGCCTGAAATATATAGAGATTACATGACTTATTCCTCCCTGAGGAAGCTGGAGTAGATTTTAAAACTTCCTTTTTCTCTTTTTTTTTTTTTTGTTCTATCTTTTTAATGCTAACTACTTCCTCAGCCACATACAAACAGAAATGAAAGAAAACATGAAAACAAACAAAAGCACAAACAAAAAAAAACCAAACTGAAAAACCAACTCCAACCAAAAAAACACCTCTAATGACAAAAGCCAACACTGATGCCATCTGAAAAGACACAGGCTGCAGCTTATTCAGTACTTTTTATCAGTTAGACAGTGCTTTTTTAGCAAAACTGTTTTTTAAGTGATGACATTTCCCCTGTTCTCTATTTTTTGAATTAACTCTCCTTTCTCTAAGTTACAAATCGTAGTATTTAATGCTAAATGACAAAAAGTAGTTGTCCTGCTGTTGCAGGCTTTGCTTCTAGCTTAGCAGTGTCTTTATGTATCAGTAAGTCAATTCGGAACATCATCTTGAAGTCACTGTGTCCACTGTGCTTAGTCATTACTGAAGAAAGTAACAATTTTGGTTATTTGTTTCATTTGTGAAATGTATTTGCATTTATACTTTCTGTATCAATTTGTTTCTAGCATCAACTGAAGTGATTAGTAGAGGTGTTTGCAGAAATTCCGTTTTCATCTCAACGTGTGTAAGCAAAGTTGTCTCATTACTAAACTTTATAGAGCTGATTAAAAAAAAAAAAATGGATGGATTCATACTCAACACAAAGTTAATGAAGGTGATAAAGATAAATTTGACCAGTAAAATCTTGAAGAAGTCTTTCCTTCTGAATGATTTGACTAGCCACTCTGGAAACATTTCTTGTGGCTTTCAGTCTGTCTTACTGGATTTAAGGCGAATCAGTAGTTCCCTGTTTGGGGTTTTTTGTAAATATTTTTTTTGGTGGGTGGCCTATAGTAGATTTTATTTATCAAAATTTCTGTCGTTTCCACTGTAGATACTGACTGCTTGTATCAGTATACCTTGTCAGTGGTAAGATAAAGAGGTGAAATTAGACAGAAAAGTAAAGAAAGGTATTCTGAGTCTTTCATTAGACATAAGAAAACTGTGGTATGAGTCGAGTTCATTGGAAAGTTCAGTTTTAGGAATGTTGGGGTAAAATTATCGTTCCCTGAAATTTCCAGGTTTTGTTTTCTGGGATTCATATCTAAAAAGAAAGACTCCTGGTATGGGTACCGAGCTGTTTTTAAAGAATTTTTATGTGTTTGGATTAGTCTAGCTTAGAAGGGGTGGATATATGATATGACAAAGTGAATCCACTATTTTCTCCTTCATTAAACCACCCAGGTACTGCCATTTTCACAGAGATTATTGACAAACTTGTATGTTCATCTCCCTCTCCCAGGTGTCAGACTGCACGGTATGTCCTACTTTTATGCCAGTACCGAATGGCAGCAGTAAACACACCAGTGGGAGGTGTGCCCAGATAGAGGAACTCATCCACTTAGTGACAGAGCTCTGGGAGGAGGTGAGTGGGTTGAGGGGTATCAAGGAATCTGAGAAGGAAGCAGACTACTGGAACCGCACCTTACCTTCCCTGGGACAGTCCCAACAGGCAGACAGGACATATAAAATGGAGGATTCCCTATCCTCTCTCCATCTAGCAGAACGTGGTGACTTAAGGGATAGGGGGCAACAAGTTCCCGCCCAGTACAGCAGGCGCATCTCCTCCGTGACTGCCCCAGCTTCTCAGGTGCCCTTGCGTAGCAGGTACAAGGCTCTACAAGTGGAACCAAACAATGACAAGAACAATGGTTCGTCTAGGTTGGAGGTGTCACCAAGGTTAAGTCAGCCTACAGCCTGCATCAAAACCACTTCCATAAGAAAAAAAGAGGGGTCATTGTCATAGGAGACTCTCTTCTGCAGAGAACAGAAGGCCCAATATGCCAGATGGACCGACTTCTTAGGGAAGTCTGTTACCTCTTCTGGGCCTGGGTTAAAGATGTGATGAGAAAACTTCCTACCCTGGTACAGCATTTGGATTATTATACATTCTTGATTTTTCAGGTAAGCAGTGATGAAGTTGCAATAAGAAGTCCAAGAGCAATCAAGAGAGACTTCAGGGCCTTAGGAGAACTGGTTAAGGGATCAGAAGCATAACAGCATTCTCCTCCGTCCTTCCAGTTACAGGGAATGATGAGGGAAGAAACAGGAAGACCCAGCAGATCAATACCTGGCTCTGAGCCTGGTGTCACTGACAGAATTTTGGGTTTTCTGATCGTGAGTTGGTCTACATGACACTAGGCCTGCTGGCAACAGATGAGGTGCACCTTTCTCAAAGGGGGGAAAGGATCTTTGTGCAGGAGTTAGCAGGGCTCATTGAAAGAGCTTTAAACTAAATTTGAAGGGGGAAAGGGATAAAACCAGTCTCACTAGAGATAAACCGTGGCGTGTCACACCAATGTTTGAGGGATGGAGTGCTGGCAAGGTCTTTCAGTCTTCTCCATGATACACTGAGTACACTGGAGCATATTTGAGATGTCCCTGTAATAATTTGCACAGAACCTTAGCCATCTCAGTGGTGATAAGGGATGAAGATCCAAGTGGCAGCAAAGACACAAGAGTTGTGATGTGTTAGAAACCACAGACACACCTGAGAACAGTCACATAGGAATTAGGGCTTCTCCCCTCAATAAGGTGGCAGGATCAATAGCCCAACTGAAGTCCATTTACACTGATGCATGTAGGATGGGCAACAAACACGAATTGGAAGCCATTGTGCAGCAGGAAAACTGATATAGTTGCAGTCATGGAAACATGATGGGATGACTGACATAACTGGAGTACTGCAATGGATGGCTATAAGTTTTTCAGAAGGAACAGACAAGGAAGGAGAGGCAGTGGGGTAGCCCTGTATGCTAGGGAGTGTTTTGACTGCCTAGAGCTTGACGATGGTCATGAAAGTGTTGAGTGTTTATGGATAAGAATCAGCAGAAAGGCCAACAAAGCAGATATTATTTGAGAGTCTGTTATAGACCACCTAAAACTGGGATGAAGAGGCAGATGGACTATTCTGTAGGCAGCTGGGAGAAGTCTCACGAAGTCTCACAATGTCTAGCACTTGTTCTCATGGGGGTTCAGCCTACCAGATGTCTGCTAGAAATACAACACAGCAGAGTGGGAACAGTCCAGGAGGTTCCTGGAATGTGTGGAAGAGAACTTCCTGATATAGCTGGTGAGAGACCCAACGAGGGAAGGTGCCCACTGGACCTGTTGTTTGTGAACAGAGAAGGACTTGTGGGTGATGTGATGATTGGAGGCCATCTTGGGCACAGTGATCATGAAATGACAGAGTTTTTGATTCTTGTAGAAGGAAGGAGGGGGGTCAGCAGAACTGCTACTTTGAACTTCCAAAGGGCAGACTTTGGCCTGTTCAGGAGTCGTTGACAGAGTCCCTTGGGTGGCAGTCCTGAAGGGAAAAGGGATCCCAGAAGGCTGGGCATTCTTCAGGAAGGAAATGTTAAAGGTACAGGAGCAGGCTGTCCCCATGTGCTGAAAGATGAACCGATGCCCAAGAAGACTGGCCTGGCTGAACAGAGAGCTTTGGCTAAAACTCAAAAAGAGAGTTTATGACTTTTTGAAGAAGGCGTAGGCAAGTCAGGAGGATTACAAAGATGTTATGAGGCTATGGAGGGAGAAAATTAGAAGGGCCAAAGCCCAAGTAGAACTTAATCTGACTACTGCCGTAAAAGACTATAAAAAATGTTTCTATAAATGCATGGGCAGCAAAAGGAGGGCTAAGGAGAATCTCCATCCTTTATTGGATGCCGGGAGAAAAACAGTAACAAAGGATGAGGAAAAGGCTGAGATACTTCATGCCGCCTTTGCCTCAGTCTTTAATACTAAGAGCAGTTGTTCTTAGAGTACCCAGCCCTCTGAGCTGGAAGACAGGGACAGAGAGCAGAATGAAGCCCCTGTAATCCAAGGGGAAATGGCTAGTAACCTACTAACTTAGACACACACAGGTCTATGGGGCTGCATGAGATCCACCCAAGGGTACTGAAGGAG